>NW_014571394.1:0-4447 GCF_001313835.1 Polistes canadensis
GATTTTATTGAACGTAACACTTTTTATTCGTTAGTATACGCTCTAAAACTTGAAAAAAAACGTTTTACAGCTTTTATTATATAGCATTTCTTAATGTATGTAAGAGTTTTGAACTACGGTATAATTAAGAAAGTAGCAAAAATTTCTCTTTAAATATAATAAATCTTTTTTGTGAAAGTAAAAATGTGCTATTAGAAACAAGACAGAATAGATGTAAGGTTTTCTATAATCGAGCTTCGTTAAAAAAAAATTGAATTCTTTACGTAAAGTAACCATAAAATGTTGTAATAAAATGATTTTTTTCCTTTTTTTGAACTGCAGTTGTTGAATTATAAATGTTAGTTGCTGGAATTTATTGAACGTTACATTTTTTATTTGTTAGTATGCGCTTTAAAACTTAAAAGAATACGATTTACAGCTTATTTTATATAGCAGTTCTTTATGTATCTGATAGTTTTGAACTACGGTTTAATGCAAAAAGTAGCGAAAATTTCTTTTTAAATATATTGAATTTTTGTTGCGAAGGTAAAAATGTGCTAGTAAATCTTAAGAAAATAGATGTTTGGTTAGATACAATAAGATTTATCGAAAAAGAATTTTATTGTACTTGTGAAGTAACCAAACAAAGTTGTAATAAATTGATATTTTCTCTATCTTCGACTGCAGTTAATGAAAAGTAAATGATATAAGCTAAATTTTATTGGATATAACACTTTTTATTTGTTAGTATGCGCTTTAAAATTTGAATAAAACATTTTACAGCTTTTTTTGTATAGCATTTCTTTATGTATCTGCTAGTTTTGAACTATGGCTTAATTTAGATAGAAGCAAAAATTTCTTTTTATATTATATTAAATCTTTCTGGTGAAGGTAAATATGTGCTATTAGAAACAAGACAGAATGAATGTTAGGTTTACTACAATCGAGTTTCGTTGAAAAAAAATTAAATTCTTTACGTTAAGTAACTAAAAATTTTGTAATAAAATGTTTTTTTTTCCTTTTTTTGGACTGCAGTTGTTGAATTGTAAATGTAAGTTGCTAGATTTTATTGAACGTAACACATTTTATTTGTTAGTATGCGCTTTAAAACTTAAAAGAAAACGTTTTACATATTTTTTTATATAGCATTTTTTTATGTATCTGCTAGTTTTGAACTACGGTTTAATGCAGAAAGTAGCGAAAATTTCTTTAAATATATTGAATTTTTTTTGTGGATGTAGAAATGGGCAATTAGTAACTTAACATAATAGATTTTTGGTTGCATACAATAGTATTTTATCAACCAAAAATTAATTTGTACACGTGAAGTAACCTAACATAGTTGTAATAAAATGATTTTTTCTCTTTCTTCGAAAGCAGTTGAGAAAAAGTAAATGATATCAGCTAAAACTTATTGGACATAACACTTTTTATTTGTTAGTATGCGCTTTAATACTTGAAAAAAATATATCACAGCTTTTTCTATATAGCATTTCTTTATGTATCTGCTAGTTTTGAACAATGGCCTAATTCAGGAAGTAACAAAAATTTCTTTTTAAATATCCTAAATCTTTTTGGTGAAGGTAAAAATGTGCTATTAGAAACAAAACAGAGTGGATGTTAGGTTTACTACAATCGAGTTTCGTTGAAAACGAATTGAATTCTTAACGTTAAGTAAAAAAAAAATATTGTAAAAAAATGATTTTTTTCCTTTTTTTGGACTGCAGTTGTGGAAATATAAATGGTATTTGCTGGATTGTATTGGACATAACACTTTCTACTAAATAGTATACGTTTTAAAACTTGAAAGAAAATGTTTTGTAGCTTTTCTTATATAGCATTTCTTTATGTATCTGATAGTTTTGAACTACGGTTTAATGCAGAAAGTAGCGAAAATTTCTTTTTAAATATATTGAATTTTTCTTGCAAAGGTAAAAATGTGCTAGTTAATCTTAAGAAAATAGATGTTTGGTTGGATACAATAAGATTTATCGAAAAAGAATTTTATTGTACTTGTAAAGTAACCAAACAAAGTTGTAATAAATTGATATTTTCTCTATCTTCGACTGCAATTAATGAAAAGTAAATGATATCAGCTAAATTTTATGGGACATAACACTTTTTATTTGTTAGTATRCGCTTTAAAACTTGAATAAAATATTGTACAGCTTTTTTTGTATAGCATTTCTTTATGTATCTGCTAGTTTTTAACTATGGCTTAATTTAGGAAAAAGCAAAAATTTCTTTTTAAATATATTAAATCTTTTTGGAGAAGGTAAAAATGTGCTATTAGGAACAAATCAGAATAGTTGTCAGGTATGCTAAAATCGAGTTTCGTTGAAAAAGAATTGAATTGTTTACGTAAAGTATTTAAAAAATGTTGTAATGAAATGTATTTTTTCCTTTTTTTGGACTGCTATTGTTGAAACATAAATGTTAGTTGCTGGATTTTATTGAACGTAACATTTTTTATTTGTTAGTACGCGCTTTAAAACCTAAAAGAAAAAAGTTTTACAGCTTTTTCTATATAGCAATTTTTTGATGTATCTGCTAGGTTTGAGCTACAGTTTAATGCAGAATGTAGCGAAAATTTCTTTTTAAATATATTGAATTTTTTTTGCGAAGGTAAAAATGTGATAGTAAATCTTAAGAAAATAGATGTTTGGTTGGATACAACAAGATTTATCGAAACAGAATTTTATTGTACTTGTGAAGTAACCAAACAAAGTTTTATTAAATTGATATTTTCTATATCTGTGACTGCAGTTAATGAAAAGTAAATGATATCAGCTAAATTTTATTGGATATAACACTTTTTATTTGTTAGTATGCGCTTTAAAACTTGAATAAAACATTTTACAGCTTTTTTAGTATAGCATTTCTTTATGTATCTGCTAGTTTTAAACTGTGGCTTAATTTAGGAAGAAGCAAAAATTTCGTTTTAAATATATTAAATATTTTTGGTGAAGGTAAAAATGTGCTATTAGAAACAAGACAGAATAGGTGTTAGGTTTACTACAATCGAGTTTCGTTGAAAAAGAATTGAATTCTTTACGTTAAGTAACTAAAAAATGTTGTAATAAAATGTTTTTTTTTCTTTTTTTTGGACTGCAGTTGTTGAATTGTAAATGTAAGTTGCTAGATTTTATTGAACGTAACACTTTTTATTTGTTAGTATGCGCTTTAAAACTTAGAAGAAAACGTTTTATAGCTTTTTTTATATAGCATTTCTTTAAGTATCTGACAGTTTTAAACTACGGTTTTATTCAGAAAGTAGCAAAAATTTCTTTTTAGATATATAAATCTTTTTTGTGAAGGTAAAAACGTTCTAATAAAAACATGACAGAATGAATGTCAGGTTTACTACAATCAAGTTTCGTTGAAAAAAAGGAGAGCTCTTCACGTACAGTAACCAAAAAATTTTGTAATAAAATGATTTTTTTCCTTTTTTTGAAACGCAGTTGTTTAAATGTAAATGTTGTTTGCTAAATTTTATTGAACTCAACACTTTTTATTGGTAAGTATGCGCTCTATACCTTAAAAAAAACCTTTTACAGCTTTTTTTTTTTAGTATTTTTCTATGTATTTGCTAGGTTTGAACTACGGTTTAATTCAGAAAGTAGCAATAATTTCTTTTTATATATATGAAATCTTTTTTGTGAAGGTAAAAATGTGGTATTAGAAACAAGACAGAATGGATGTCAGGTTTACTACAATCGAGTTTCTTTAGAAAAAGAATTAAGTTTTTTAAATAAAATAACTTAAAAATGTTGTAATGAAATGATTTTTTTCCTTTTTTTGGACTGCAGTTGTGAAAATGTAAATGTTTTTTGCTGGATTTTGTTAAACGTACCAATTTTTATTTGTTAGTATGCGCTGTAAAACTTGAAAGAAAACGTTTTACAGCTTTTTTTATATAGCATTTCTTTATGTATCTGAAAGTTTTGAACTACTGTTTAATTCAAAAAGCAGCGAAAATTTTTCCTGAATATATATTGAAAAATTTACAGTGACGGTAAAATGTGGTATTAGTAACAAGACAGAATATATGTCAGGTTGACTACAATCTATTTTAGTTAAAAAAGTATTGAATTTTACACTTAAAGTAACTAAAAAATGTTGTAATAAAATGATTTTTTTCTTTTTTTTAGACTGCAGTTTTTGAAATATAAATGCTATTTGCTGGATTTTATTAAACGCAACACTTTATATTTGTTAGTATATGCTTTAAAAATTGAAACAAAACGTTTTACAGGTTTGGTAATATAGCATTTCTTTATGTATCTGCTAGTTTTGAACTACGGTTTAATTCAGTTAGTAGCAAAAATATCTTTTTAAATATATTAAATATTCTTTGTGACGGTAAAAATGTGCTGTAAGTAACAAGACAGAATGGATGTCAGGTTTACTACAATCGAGTTTCGTTGAAAAAGAATTGAGTTCTGATATTATAGTAACCAAAAAATGT
>NW_014571395.1:0-4550 GCF_001313835.1 Polistes canadensis
TCTTTAACCTATGATTTTTCCATCATGAATCTCTATACAATATTATGTACATTAAAAGCTAAATATTTAAAAACATACAGTACATTTCCATATCGAGAAAAGATAACGAAATTGAATTGCGCATGTAGCAAGCGATTATTCATTACATAGTAGATATCACACACATCTTTTATTCTACATTTTTTATTCCAATCAAAGACCATAACACACCCAAGAAAAAGACTCTATGACAGCATCGGATCTATGCACGTAAATTTCATTTTTCTATAGTTAACGATATAAAGATTTCTTTTAACTAATGTCTCCTTCGTAGAAATTCCATGTGAATTATTATGCGAATAGAATGCAGCTGTAGTTACAAGGAATAAGCATGACATGAATCTGTTAAAAAGTATAAATGATAATCTTGCTTCTAAAAAAACAAATAATATAGTTCTTTTAAAATATATTTATTCAAAGCATTAAAAAACTTATTCTCTCCGCATAGGTGATCAATCATTTTACTGGAAGGGAGAGTGCATTATTTTTACCAACGATAAGAAGAAGCCAACGGCACTGACATCATAAATGATTTTGGAAGACATCGTCTTCTTTTTATTCACACTGGGAAAAAATCGTGTGCATTAATATTCTATCAAAAGAATTGAAAAATGAATGCATCTCAGTTACTTATTTATTATTTTCTTCAATAATTCTTATTAAACTATAATCTCTTGCAGCTTTTTGACCAGTATCAGTATACATTTAAGTTTCTGTTTCAGTTTTTGAGATTCCTAAAACGAATGCAGAGAAATATAACGCCTATTGTTATCGTTACAAAAATGTATCTGTACGATCCAAAAAGATCGCAGATTCTTGCCTATGTTCAAAATACGCACTTTAATCAGTTAGAGTGTATTAAAATGTTGTTATTCGCGACCTCGCACTCTGTAAACCGTTGCTAAGCACGCCTTACTGGGCCATTACCAAAGATTCTCGTACTATTCTTTCACTGGACGCTTGCGATTAAATGTGTTAAAAAATAAAATGTTCACAGTTAATCCAAGTAATAAATTTTCCTTTATAATTACCGCAAAACGGTAAAAAATTTATTATTTTTAATTTTTTTGTAATAAATAATTTTTTCTTTCCAGTATATATTTACAAATTAAGAAACATGAACAAAACAATTTAAAAACGGATAGAAAAAATTTATTAAAAACAAAAATTTTCCCATGAATGATCGAACACTAACTAGCAGCACGAGAAGCGACAACACTACTACATACATTAACGCGCTACATGATAAATGTTCGCATTTAAGATAATATAAACATGTATACAACCAGAATCAAACCTATAAAAGCATTTTTCTCAAAATTGACTTCGCATTAGAATGAAACACTATACCACGAAAACACCTTATATATACTACTAATATACCAAAGCTTATTAAAATCCGTGAGGACACAACAGGAAGGTCTCCTTGTAGGTTATATTGCATTTGATCTTGACGATTATTTGAGGGTTTAATAGTAGAAACAGATGAAAAGTCAACAAGCTCACAGTGATCCAAAGCGGACACCTATCCAAGTAGTAACCGCGTCCAGCGCTGTTTGACTTGGGTGTGAAACGATGACTAGTACTCTCAGAGCGATGCTGCCATTCACAATATTGAAACATATACTGAATGCACTTGTCGAGAAATTCAAAGCATCAGTATGAAATGAAACAGAAAACAGAAGAAAACGTCTAATACGTACGAGTCTTGAAGAACATTAAAATGATCAGACGAAACGTCTACAAAGTTCTGCCACAATTATTAGAGTAAGCGAGTTTGAATAGAAACGTAAAAAACGCAGTATCGTATGAAAACAACAATTTTATTACGATAGTGAGTAACATTGACTTTTTTTTTACGAATATTTGTAAGTAAGATAGAAAAAACGTATATAAGACGTCACATGCACACGGTGATGCCAAGCGGTCACCTATCCAAGTAGAAACCGCTTCCATCGCTGCTTTACTTTAGTTATCGATCGGTAAGTAGTTCTCTCAGCGCGGTGTGATGAGACAATATTGTTACGTATTCTAAATGCACATGTAATGCAACCCGAGCATCAGTATGAAACGAAACGGACAGCAGAAGAACACGTATAATGCGTACGATTCTCGGAGGACACGAGTTCATGATAGTTTTCAGTCGAAACGTTTAAAAGTTCTGCTACAATAATTATAGTAAGCGAGTTTGAAGAGAATCGTAAGGTAGGCAGTATCGTATATAAACAACAATTTTACTATGATAGTGAGTTATACTGACTTTGATCTTGATGATTATTTGAGAGTAAAATGGTAGAAACAGATATAGAGTCAACAAGCTCACGGTGATCAAAAGCGGTCACCCACCTAATACAACCGGATGGTTGGTCCTATATAAGAACACACCAGAATTAACTAATTGTCAGTTTATAGAAGAACGCACTGCGGCACACTCAGTTTCAAATACTCGCATAGCAGTTAAAGCAATTCATTTGTTGTAAAAAGCAATTAGTTTCTTACTTTGTGCTCTATGAAAATGGAGAAGCAAGCTGTAGTGTTGGAGAAGAAGTCATGTTTGACAGGCATGAAACAACGATTTAACGAAGAACTGTCCAAAACTCGAGTTATTACTGGCAGAAACAGTTTTTTCTTAACTGACACTGATAACCAGAAGTTAATAAATGATGTACAAAAAGCCAAAGTGATTATTAAGAAGGAACCAGAGGACTTTGAGTTGCTGAAACGCTATTATGTGGTATTCGTTAACGAGAAAATTAAACTCATTTATCCTAGTAAAGAAGATTCCCATGTTCTACAGTATTACATTGCAGACTCAGAGTTATTTAACGTACTTCATGAAACTCATATCAATATTGGACACGAAGGAAGTGATAGAATGATGAAAGAACTTTCATCCAAATACAAAAACGTTACACGTAAAGATATTGAACTGTACATCAACCTTTGTGAATGTATCCAGAAAAAACGGAAATCTATTAAAAAAGGCATTGTTGTGAATCCTCTGATTAGTTCCGAGTATAATTCTCGTTGTCAGGTAGATCTTATTGATTTTCAATCTCAACCAGATAGAGAATACAAATTTATTATGGTGTACCAAGATCATCTCACAAAATTTATGATTTTTGGGTCTCTTATGTCAAAAAAAGCTGAAGAAGTAGCCAAGAACCTACTCGACATATTCGTTATGTTTGGAGCGCCATCAATATTACAGTCTGGCAATGGTAGAGAATTTGCCAATAATATAGCGTCTAGTTTGAAGGAGTTGTGGCCAGCATTGAAGATCGTCCATGGGAAGCCTCGGCATTCACAAAACCAGGGTAGTGTCGAAAGAGCTAATCAAGATTTCGAAGATATGCTCTGTACTTGGATGCAGGACAACCTTAGTGCTTTTTGGCACTAAACCTAAAATTGGACTTACGACATCATCACTACCGAAAGATACTTTACAAGACATAAAAACAGAGGAGGATCTAGAAAGAATAATTAAAAGCGTCCAAACAATAGAAGTAGGTGAAACTAATCAGATTACGGAAGAGATAAAGCCTGTTTTAGAAAATATGGATGAGATTATAGTCGATCGTAAATTAAACTAATATGTTGAAGTCATGCTTACCAAAGAGATTTTCGTGTCTGATACCTCTCGTGTGTGTATGAAACAAACAAGTGATGTATTTGCATGCAAAATGTGTTGTAAAAAAATTCATGCCTTCTGTGGCTATGCTAGTAAATATAATTAAAAGAATATTTTATGCTTCCTTTGTTTCAAAATAGAAAATGCTATTGAAGCGAAAATAGATTCTAAAATCCAACTGGAAAACAAGCAAAAAAAATGAAAATGAATTCAGATAAAAAGCTTCCCACTGTTCCTTTTGGAACTACTGTGAGTGTTCCTATTTCTACCGTCGTTAAGGGGCGGGGTGATTCGCGCAATATATTGGCAGTTGTAATAAGTGCGACAGAGGATGGTTTCTATCGACTTGGAACTTCTGAAGGAATTTTGAAATAATTATATGCGAGATCACAATTCACTTTATGTCCAATTAACTTGCATAAAATTGAAAATATTCAATTGCAATTGCACAATCCAATGGAAGCGGCCAAGAATTTATCAAATGTACGTGTAAAACAAAGTGCCAAACTCTGAAATGTCTTTCCGTGAAAAATGTGGTAAAATGTAATTCAAAATGTCATTCAAACCTACCATGTTGCAATAAGTAGGCTAATTAAAATTTCTTATTTGTATTATGAAAAGTTTATTACCCTTTCTTCGAAGAGGAAGAAGAAGAAGAAGATGAAGAAAAAAAAAAATCATAAATTTTGTTTTGTACAAAATTCTTCTTTCTTTACGTATTTTGAATAAATATTTTTAATGGCACTCTCAATCTCTCTCTCTCTCTCTCTCTCTCTCTCCTTATTCCTATAATAACATTTGTATTTTGGAAGAATGCACTTGTAGAAATGTAGTCATATGTAGTTTCCGCTCGCTTCATTAGCTGACCGCAGGTGTAGTG
>NW_014571396.1:0-2338 GCF_001313835.1 Polistes canadensis
CAAAAGCTGTTAAACGTTTTCTTGCAGATTTTAAAGCGTATACTAACATACAAATAGTTTTACGTTCAATAAAATCCAAGAAATAACATTTATATTTCAAATACTGCAGTCCCAAAAAAGGAAAAAAACCATTCTATTACAACATTTTTTGGTTACTTTACGGGAAGAACTCGATATTTTTCAACGAGACTCGATTATAGTCAACGTAACATCTTTTCTGTGTTGTAATTTATAGCACATTTTACAATCACTATAAATTTTTCAATAAATTTAAGAAAAATTTTTGCTGCTTTCTGAATTAAACCGTAGTTCAAAACTAGCAGATACAAAAAGAGATGCTATATAACAAAATATGTAAAACGTTTTCTTTTAAGTTTTAAAGCACATACTAACAAATAAAAAGTGTTACGTTCAATAAAATCCAGATAATAACATTTATATTTCCACAACTGCAGTCCAAAAAAAGGAAAAAAATCATTTTGTTAAATCATTTTTTGGTTACTTAACGTGAAGAATTAAATTCTTTTTTAACGGAACTCGATTGTAGTAAACCTGACATTTATTTTGTCTTGTTTCCAATAGCACATTTTACCGTCACTATAAATTTTTCAATATATTTAAGAAAAATTTTTTTTGCTTTCAAAATCAAACCGTAGTTCAAAACTATCAGATACATAAAGAAATGGTATATAATAAAAGCTGTAAAAAGTTTTCTTTCAAGTTTTAAAGCGTATACTAACAAATAAAAAGTGTTAAGTTCAATAAAATCCAGCAAATAACATTTATATTTCAACAACTGCAGTTTAGAAAAAGAAAAAAAATCATTTTGTTACATCATTTTTTGGTTACTTAACGTAAAGAATTAAATTCTTTTTTAACGGAACTCGATTGTAGTAAACCTGACATTTATTTTGTCTTGTTTCCAATAGCACATTTTACCGTCACTATAAATTTTTCAATATATTTAAGAAAAAATTTTTTCTACTTTCTGAATTAAACCGTAGTTCAAAACTAGCAGATACATAAAGAAATGCTATATAACAAAAGCTGTAAAACGTTTTCTTTCAAGTTTTAAAGCGTATACTAACAAATAAAAAGTTTATCGTTCAATTAAATCTAGCAAATAACATTTATATTTCAACAACTGCAGTCCAAAAAAAGGAAAAAAATCATTTTGTTAAATCATTTTTTGGTTACTTAACGTGAAGAATTCAATTCTTTTTTAACAAGACTCGATTGTAGTAAACCTGACATTTATTTTGTTTTGTTTCTAGTTGCACATTTTTACTATCGCTAAAAATGTTTAAATATCGTTAAAAAAAATTTTTGCTGCTTTCTGAATTAAACCGTAGTTTAAAACTATCAGATACAAAAAGAAATGCTATATAACAAAAGCTGTAAAACGTTTTTTTCCAGATTTAAAGCGTATACTAACAAATAAAAAAAGTTTCGTTCAATAAAATCCAGCAAATAACATTTATATTTCAACAACTGCAGTCCAAAAAAAGGAAAAAAATCATTTTACTACAACATTTTTTGGTTATTTAACGAGAGAAACTCAATTCTTTTTCAACGAAACTCGATTGTCGTAAACCTGACATCCATTCTAACTTGTTTCTAATAGCATATTTTTACCTTCACAAAAACGATATATTATATCTAAAAAGAAATTTTTGCTACTTTCTGAATTAAAGCGTAGTTCAAAACTATCAGATACATAAAGAGAGGCTATAAAATAAAAGATGTAAAACGTTTTCTTTCAAGTTTTAAAGCGTATACTAACAAATAAAAAGTGTTACTCTCTATAAAATCCGGCAAATAACACATATATTTCGACAACTGCAGTACAAAAAAAGGAAAAAAATCATTTTATTACAAAATTTTTTGGCTACTTAACGTAAAGGATTTAATTGTTTTTCAACGAAACTCGATTGTAGTAAAGCTGACATGTATTCTGTCTTGTTTCGAAAAGCACATTTTTACCTTTTTAAAAAAGATGTAATATATATGTAAAAAGAAATTTTGTCTACTTTCAGAATTAAACCGTAGATCAAAACAAGCAGATACATAAAGAAAAGCTATATAAAAAAAGCTGTAAAACGTTTTATTTCAAGTTTTAAAGCACATACTAACCAATAAAAAGTTTATCGTTCAATTAAATCTAGCAAATAACATTTATATTTAAACAACTGCAGTTTAAAAAAAGGAAAAATTCATTGTATTACAAAATTTTTTGGTTACTTAACGTAAAAGATTGAATTCTTTTTCAACGTAACTCGATTGTAGTAAAGCTGACATCCATTCTGTCTTGTTTCGAATAGCACATTTTTACCTTCAC
>NW_014571397.1:0-1053 GCF_001313835.1 Polistes canadensis
TAGCAAAAATTTCGTTTTAAATATGTTAAATTTTTTTTGTGAAGGTAAAAATGTGCTATTAGAAACAAGACAGAACGGATGTCAGGTTTATCACAATCGAGTTTCGTTAAAAAAGAATTGAGTTCTTCACGTACAGTAACCAAAAAATGTTGTAATAAAATGATTTTTTTCTTTTTTAAAACTGCAGTTGTTGAATTATAAATTTTATTCGCTGGACTTTATTGAACGTAACACTTTTTATTTGTTAGTATACGCTTTAAAACTTTAAGGAAAACGTTTTACAGCTTTTGTTATATAGCAATTCTTTTTGTATCTGATAGTTTTGAACTACGGTTTAATTCATAAAGTAGCAAAAATTTCTTTGGTTATTATATTAAATTTTTTTTGTGAAGGTAAAAATGTGCTATTAAAAACAAGACAGAATATACGTCAGGATTACTACAATCGATTTTAGTTGAAAAAGAATTGAATTCTTCACGTTAAGTAACCAAAAATGTATTTATAAAATGATTTTTTTCCTTTTTTTGAACTGCAGTTGTTGAATTATAAATGTTATTTGCTGGATATTATTGAACGTAACACTTTTTATTTGCTAGTATTCGCATTAAAACTTAAAAGAAAACGTTTTACGACTTTTGTTATATAGTACATCTTTATATATCTAATAGTTTGGGACTACGGTTTAATTCAGAAAGTAGCAAAAATTTATTTTTAAATATATTATTATATTTTTACAGACGGATTAATATGTGCTACGAGAAACAAAACAGAATGGATGTTAGATTTATTACAATCGATTTTCGTTGAAAAAGCATTGAGTTCTTCACGTTAAGTAACCAAAAAATTTTGTAATTAAATTGTTTTTTTGTTTTTTTGAACTGCAGTTGTTGAATTATAAATGTTATTCGCTGGACTTTATTGAACGTAACACTTTTTATTTGTAAGTATACGCTTTAAAACTTTAAGGAAAACGTTTTACAGCTTTTGTTATATAGCATTTCTTTATGTATCTGATAGTTTTGAACTACGGTTTAATTCAGAAAGTAGCAAAAA
>NW_014571397.1:2479-3470 GCF_001313835.1 Polistes canadensis
CATTTCTTAATGAATATAATAGTTTTGAACTACGGTTTTATTCAGAAAGTAGCAAAAATTTCTTTTTAAATATATTTATATATTTTTAGCGACGGTTAAAATGTGTTACTTGAAAGGAAACAGAATGGATGTCAGATTTGTTACAATCGATTTTAGTTGAAAAAGAATTGAATTTTTCACGTTAAGTAACCAAAAACTGTTGTTTTAAAATAATGTTTTTCCTTTTTTTGAGCTGCAGTTGTGGAATTATAAATGTTATTTGCTGGATTTTATTGAACGTAACACTTTTTATTTGTTAGTATTCGCTTTAAAACTTAAAACAAAACGTTTTGCAGCTTTTGTTATATAGCATTTCTTTATCTACCTGATAGTTTTGTACTACGGTTAAATTTAGAAAGTAGCAATAATTCCTTTTTAAATATATTCAAATCTTTTTTGTAAAGGAAAAAAGTGTGCGATTAAAAACAAGACAGAGTGGACGTCAGGTTTACAACAATCGAGTTTCGTTGCAAAAGTATTGAGTTCTTCACGTTAAGTAATCAAAAAATGTTGTAATAAAATGATTTTTTTCCTTCTTTGGAACTTCAGTTGTTGAAATATAAATGTTTTTTGCTGGAATTTATTGAACGTTACACTCTTTATTTGTTAGTATATGCTTTAAAACTTAAAAGAAAACGTTTTAAAGCTTTTGTTATATAGTATTTCTTTATGTATCTGATAGTTTGGAACTACGGTTTAATTCAGAAAGAAGTCAAAGTCTTTTTTTAAATATATTTAAATATTTTTAGCGACGGTTAAAATGTGCTGCTAGCCACAAAACAGAATGGATGACAGGTTTCTTTATTCGATTTTCGTTGAAATAGAATTGAGTTGTTCACGTAAAGTAACCAAAAGATGTTGTAATAGACTGATTTTTTCCCTTTTTTTGGTCTGCAGTTGTTTTATTATAAATGTTATTTGCTGGATTTTATTGAACGTAACACTTTTTATT
>NW_014571398.1:0-1388 GCF_001313835.1 Polistes canadensis
AAAACTATCAGATACATAAAGAAATGCTATAAAACAAAAGCTGTAAAACATTTTCTATCAAGTAATCAAGCGTATAATAACAAATAAAAAGTGTTATGTCTAATAAAATCCAACAAATAACATTTATATTTCAACAACTGCAGTCCAAAAAAAGGAAAAAAATCATTTTATTGCAACATTTTTGGGTTACTTTACGTAAAGAATTCAATTCTCTGTCAACGAAAAACGATTGTAGTAAACCTGACATTTATTCTGTTTTTTTTCTAGAAGCACATTTTAACTGTCCCTAAAAATGTTTAATATATATTTAGAAAGATATTTTTGCTACTTTCTGAGTTATACTGTAGTTCAGAACTATCAGATACATAAAGAAATGCTATAAAAAAAGCTGTAAAACGTTTTCTTTCAAGACTGAAGCGTATACAAACAAATAAAAAGTGTTACTTTCAATAAAATCGAGCAAATAAAATTTATATTTTAACAATTACAGTCTAAAAAAAGGAAAAAAATCATTTTATTACAACATTTCTTGGTTACTTTACGTGAAGAACTTAACTCATTTCAGCGAAAATCGATTGTAATAAACCTGATATCAATTCTGAATTGCTTCTAGTAGCACATTGTAACCGTCGCTTAAAATGATAAAATATATTGAGAAAAAAATTTTTGCTACTTTCTGAATTAAACTGTAGTTCAAAATTATCTAATACATAAAGAAATGCTATAAAAAAAGATTTAAAACGTCTTCTTTCAAGTTTTAAAGCGTATACAAACAAATAAAAAGTGTTACTTTCAATAATATCAAGCAAATAAATTTTTTATTTAAACAACTGCAGTCTAAAAAAAGGAAGAAATTTTTTTATTACAACATTTTTTGGTTACTTTACATGAAGAACTCAATTCATTTCAACGAAAATCGATTGTAATAAGCCTGACATCAATTCTGAATTTTTTCTATTAGCACATTGAAACCGTCGCTAAAAATGATTAAATAAATTAGGAAAAAAATTTTTGCTACTTTCTGAATTAAACCGTAGTTCAAAATTATCAGGTACATAAAGAAATGCTATAAAACAAAAGCTGTGAAACATTTTCTTTTAAGTTTTCAAGCGTATACTAACAAATAAAAAGTGTTGTGTCTAATAAAATCGAGCAAATAAAATTTGTAATTCAACAACTGCAGTTCAAAAAAAAGAAAAAAATCATTTTATTACTACATTTTTTAGTTACATAACGTAACGAATTCAATTCTTTTTCAATGAAACACGATTGTAGTAAACCTGACATTTAATCAGTTTTGTTTCAAGTAGCACATCTTAACCGTCGCTAAACATGTTTAAATATATTTAGAAAGAAATTTTTGCTACTTTCTGAATTAAACCGTAGTT
>NW_014571398.1:2831-4411 GCF_001313835.1 Polistes canadensis
TAACGTGCAGAATTCAATTTTTTTTCAACGAAATTTGATTGTAGTAAACCTGACATTTAATCTGTTTTTTTTTCTAGTAGCACATTTTGACCATCGTTAAAAAAGTTTAAATATATTTACAAAGAAATTTTTGCTACTTTCTGAAAAAAACCGTAGTTCAAAACTATTAGATACATTAAGAAATGCTATATAAAAAAAGCTTTAAAACGTTWTCTCTTAAGTTTTAAAGCGTATACTAACAAATAAAAAGTGTTACCTTCAATAAAATAAAGCAAATAATATCTATATTTTAACAAATGCGGTCTAAAAAAAGAAAGAAATCATTTTATTACAACATTTTTTGGTAACTTTACGTAAAGAACTCAATTCATTTCCACGAAAATCAATTGTAATAAGCCTGACATCAATTCTGATTTGTTTCTAGTAGCACATTGTAAACGTCGCTAAAAATGTTTAAATATATTACAAAAAAATTTTTGCTACTTTCAGAATTTAACCGTAGTTCAAAACTATCAGATACATAAAAAAATGCTATAAAACAAAAGCTGTAAAACATTTTCTTTCAAGTTCTCAAGCGTATACTAACAAATAAAAAGTGTTATGTCTAACAAAATCTAGCCAATAAAATTTATAATTTAACAACTGCAGTTTAAAAAAAGGAAAAATATCATTTTATTACAACATTTTTTAAGTACTTTACGTGAAGAACTCAATTCATTTTCAACGAAAATCGATTGTAATAAACCTGTCATCCATTCTAAATTGTTTCTAGTAGCACATTTTAACTGTCCCTAAAAATGTTTAATGTACATTTAGAAAGAAATTTTTGCTACTTCCTGAATTAAACCGTAGTTCAAAACTATCAGATTCATAAAGAAATGCCATAAAAAAAGCTGTAAAACGTTTTCTTTCAAGTTTTAAAGCGTGTACAAATAAATAAAAAGTGCTACTTTCAATAAAATCAGGCAAATAAAATTTATATTTAAACAACAGCAATCTAAAAAAAGGGAAAAAATCTTTTTATTACAACATTTTTAAGTTACTTTACGTGAAGATTTCAATTCATTTTCAACGAAAATCGATAGTAATAAACTTGACATCCATTCTGAATTGTTTCTAGTAGCACTTTTTAAACGTCGCTAAAAATTTTTAAATATATATAGAAAAAAAGTTTTGCGACTTTCTGGAATCAACCGCAGTTTAAAACTTCCAAATACAAAAAAATGCTATATAAAAAATGCTGTAAAACTTTTTCTTTCGAGTTTTGAAGCGAATGCTAACAAATAAAAAGTGTTGCGTTCAATAAAATCCAGCAAACAAAATTTATAATTCAACAAGTGCAGTTCAAAAAAAAGAAAAAAATCATTTTATTACTACATTTTTTGGTTACGTAACGTGAAGAATTCAGTTCTTTTTCAACGAAACACGATTGTAGTAAACCTGACATTTAATCAGTTTCGTTTCAAGTAGCACATCTTACCCGTCGCTAAACATGTTTAAATATATTTAAAAAGAAATTTTTGCTACTTTCTGAATTAAACCGTAGTTCAAAACTATCAGATACATAAAGAAATGCTATA
>NW_014571399.1:0-2048 GCF_001313835.1 Polistes canadensis
TATTTGTTAGTATACGCTTCAAAATTTGAAAGAAAACGTTTTACAGCTTTCGTTATATAGCATTTCTTTTGGAATCAAATAGTTTTAAACTACGAACTTATTCAGAAAGTAGCAAAAATTTCTTTTTAAATATATTAAATCGTTTTTGTGAAGGTAAATATGTTCTATTAGAAACAAGACAGAATGAATGTCAGGTTTATTACAATCGATTATCGTTGAAAAAGAATTGAGTTCTTCACGTAAAGTAACAAAAAAATGTTGTAATTAAATGATTATTTTAATTTTTTAGGACTGCAGTTGTTGAAATATAACTGTGATTTGCTTGATTTTATTGGACCATAAACTTTCTATTCGTTAGGATACGCTTTAAAACTTGAAAGAAAACGTTTTACAGCTTTTGTTATAAAGCATTTCTCTATGTATCTAATAGCTTCGAACTACGGTATAATTCAGAAAGTAGCCAAAATTTTTTTTTAAATATACTAGAAAAAAAACAAATTAAATGTCTGTTTTACTACAATCAAGTTTCGTTGAAACAGAATTAGATTCTTCACGTTAAGTAACAAAAAAATGTCGTAATAAAATGTTTTTTTTCCTTTTTCTTGACTCTAGTAGTCCAACTATAAATGATATTTGCATAATTCTTTTAGACTTAACACTTTTTATTTGTAATTATACACTGTAAAGATTGAAAAAAAAACGTTTATTAGCGTCTGTTATATAGCACTTTTTTAGATTGTTTTTATTTTATTACTACGATTTTATCCAGAATGTAGCGGGAATTTTTTTTTCAAGTAATATAATATATATTTATCACTGGTAAAAATGAAGTAAAAGAAACTAAACAGAATATATGTTTGGTTGACTACAGTAGAATTTCTTTAAAATATAATAAAATTCTACACGTGAAGTAACCAAAAAAAGTTAAAAAAAATGAATTTTTTTTCTTTTTCCTAACTGCATTAATCCGAATATAAATAATGTTTGCATAATTCTTTCAAACCTAACACTTTTTATTTGTAAGTATACGCTTTAAAGCTTGAAAGAAAACGTTTCATAGCGTCTCTAAAATAGCACTTTTTTAGATTGTTTGTATTTTATACCTACGCTTTAATCTAGAAAGTAGCGAAAATTTCTTTCTAAATATATTAGAAATTTTTTAGCGATGGTTAAAATGTGTTTTTAAAAACTATACAGAAGAGATGTTGGATTTACTACAATCGAATTTCGTCAAAAAATAATTGAATGCTACACGTAAAGTAACTTAATAAAGTTGTAATAAAACAATTTTTTTCTGTTTTCTTCGTCTGCAGTCGTTGCGATATAAATGATATATTCTAGATTTTATCGTTCGGTACACTTTTTATTTGTTAGTATACGCTTTAAAACTAGAAAAAGAACGTTTTATTGCTTTTGATATGTTCCTATTTTTTGAAATTTTATAGTTTTTAACTACGGTTTATTTTCAAAAAGTAGCAAAAATTTCTTATCAAATATACTAATACATTTTTAGCGAAGGTAGAATGTGCTATTAGAAACAAGACAGAATGGATGTCAGGTTGACTACAATCGCGTTTCGACGAAAGAGAATTGAATTCTAAACGTAAAATAACCAAAAAATGTCGTAATAAAATGTATTTTTCTCTTTTTTTTGACTGCTGTTGGTAAAACATAAATGTTATTTGCTAGGATTTATTAGACCAAAAACTTTTCATTTGTTAGTATACGCTTTAAAACTTGAAAGAAAATGTTTTATTGCTTTTGTTCTATAGCATTACTTTAGATATCTGATAGTTTTTACTAATTATTAATCTAGAAAGCATCAAAAATTTCTCCTAAATATATTGAAATGTTTTTAGCGACGGTACAATGTGCTATTAGAAACAAGATAGAATGGATAACAGGTTAACTACAATCGAGTTTCGACGAATAAGAATTAAATGCTACACGAAAGGTAACCAAAAAAAGTTGTAATAAAATGATTTTTTCTCTTTTCTTGGACTGCAGTGGTTAAAATATACATATTATTTGCTAGATATTATTCAAAC
>NW_014571399.1:3128-3627 GCF_001313835.1 Polistes canadensis
TAAAAATGTGCTACTTGAAACAAAACAATATAAATGTCAGGTTTACTACAATCAAGTTTCGTTAAAAAAAAATTTAATTGTACACGTAAAGTATCCAAACATAGTTGTAATAAAATGATTATTTCTCTTTCTTTGGCTGCAGTTGTTGAAAAGTAAATGATATCAGCTAAAATTTATTAGACATAACACTTTCTACTTAATAGTATACGTTTTAAAACATGAAAGACAATGTTTTATAGCATTTGGTATATAGCATTTTTTGATGTATCTGCTAGTTTTAAACTACGGTTTAATTCAGAAAGTAGCAAAAATTTATTTTTACGTTTATTATATCTTTATTGTGAAGGTTAATATGTGGTATTAGAAACAAAACAAAATAAATTTCAGGTTTAGAACAGTCAAGTTTCGTTGAAAAAGAATCGAATTCTTCACGTTAGGTAACCAAAAAATGTTGAAATAAATGGTTTTTTTTCTTTTTTTGGACTGCAATTTTTTAAAT
>NW_014571400.1:0-1210 GCF_001313835.1 Polistes canadensis
AAAAAATCATTTTATTACAACTATGTTTAGTTACTTTATGTGTACAAATAAATTTTTTTCGACAAAATTCTATTGTAGTCAACCAATTATCTATTCTGTTAAGTTTTTATTAGCACACTTGTACATTCACAAAAAAGATTTAATATATTTAGAAAGAAGTTTTCGCTACTTTCTGATTTAAACCGTATTCCCAAACTATCAGATACATAAAAAAATGCTATATAACAAAAGCTGTAAAACATTTTCTTTCAAGTTGTAAAGTACATACTAACAAATAGCAAGTGTTGAGGTCAATAAAATCCAGCAAATAACAGTTATATTTTAACAACTGCAGTTTAAAAAAAGGAAAATAATCATTTTATTACAACATTTTTTGGTTACTCTACATGAAGAACTTAATTCTCTTTCAACGAACCTCGATTCTAGTAAAGCTGACATCAATTTTGTCTTTTTTTTAATAGCACATTTTTACCTTCACAAAAAAGATTTAGTTTATTTAAAAAGTAATTTTTACTACTTTTTGAATTAAATCGTAGTTTAAAACAAGCGGATACATAAAAAAAATGCTAAATAACAAAAGCTGTAAAACGTTTTTTCTTAAGTTTTAAAGCGTATACTACCCATAAAAAGTGTTACGTTCAATAAAATCCAGCAAATAACATTTATATTTCAACAACTGCAGTCCCAAAAAAGGAAAAAAATCAATTTTATTACAACATTTTTTGGTTTCTTAACGTGAAGAATTAAATTCTTTTTTAACGAAACTCGACTGTAGTAAAGCTGACATCCATTCTGTCTTTTTTTGAATAGCACATTTTTACCTTTACAAAAAAGATTTAATATATTTAAAAAGAAATATTCGCTGCTTTCTGAATTAGACTGTAGTTCAAAACTAACAGATACATAAAGAAATGCTACATAAAAAAAGGTGTAAAACGTTTTCTTTCAAGTTTTAGAGCACATACTTACATATAAAAATTGTTAAGTTCCATAAATTCCTGAAAATAACATTTATATTTTAACAACTGCAGTCTAAAAAAATGAATAACATCATTTTATTACAACAATTTTTGGTTACTTTACGTAAAGAATTCGATTCTTTTTCAACGAAACTCGATTGTAGTCAACATGACATCTACTCTGTGTTGTTACTTATAGCACATTTTAACATCACTATAAACTTTTCATCAATTTAGGAAAAATTTTCGCT
>NW_014571400.1:3002-3915 GCF_001313835.1 Polistes canadensis
ACGTGAAGAACTCAATTCTTTTTCAACCAAACTCGATTGTTGTAAAGCTGACAACCATTCTGTCTTGTTTGATTAGCACATTTATACCTTCACAAAAAAGGTTTAATATAGTTAAAAAGTAATTTTTGCTACTTTCTAAATTAAACCGTAGTTTAAAACTAGCAGATACATAAAGAAATGCTATATAGAAATAGCTGTAAAACGTTCTCTTTCCAGTTTTAAAGCGTATACTAACAAACAAAAAGTGTTACGTTTAATAAAATCCAGCAAATAACATTTATATTCCAACCACTGCAATTTAAAGAAAGGAAAAAAATCATTTTCTTACATCAATTTTTGGTGACTTGACGTGAAGAATTTAATCTTTTTCAACAAAACTCGATTGTAGTAAACTTTACATTTTCTTTGTTTTGTTACTTATAGCACATTTTACAATCACTATAAATTTTTCAATATATTTAGGAACAGTTTTCGCTGCTTTCTGAATTAAACCGTAGTTTAAAACTAGCAAATACATAAAGAATTCCTATATAAAAAAAAGTTTAAAACGTTTTCTTTTAAATTTTAAAGCACATACTAACAAATAAAACGTATTGCGTTCAATAAAATCCAGCAGAAACCATTTATATTTTAACAACTGCAGTCCAAAAAAAAGGAAAAAAACACTTTATTACAACATTTTTTGGTTACTTAACGTGAAGGATTCAATTTTTTTTAACGAAACTCGATTGTAGTAAACCTAACATTTATTTTGTTTTGTTTCTAGTAGCACATTTTTACCGCCGCTAATAACAATAAAATATTTTTAGAAAGAAATTTTCGCTAGTTTCTAAATTAAATCGTAGGTAAAAACTATTTGATACACAAAAAAATGCTATATTACAAAACCTGTAAAACGTTTTCTTTCAAGTTT
>NW_014571401.1:0-1162 GCF_001313835.1 Polistes canadensis
ATTATAAGATCACACTAACATTTCTAACCTAAAATTGACGATAAAAACATTTCCGACACCGTGAAGCTCGGTTATGTATCAGAATTGTAGAATTATCTTGATGCAACTACAGATTTATTTATTAACATAAGACACAAAATAAAAATATCGAAATGACCAATCCCATACACCCTAATCCTATAAATAATTACTATAATATCATATTAACATTTCTAACTTAGAATTGACACTGTGAAGTTCGGTTACGTGCCACAGGGTAGAGAAGAATTATCTCGATAGAAAAAAATACAAAAATAAAAAAGAAAAAAAATGAAAAGAAAAGAAAAGAAAAGAAAAAGGAAAGAAAAAGTAAGAAAGAGAAAGAGAACTCGAAGTACACAGTGCATTGTTCTGCCAAGATGCCTTGGCATTCTGGCTTTTCGCTATCGTTCGTTCGTTCGTTCGTTCGTTTCTATGAAAGAGTGCGGTAATTGCTGCGCTCGTTACCGTCCGTCCCTGCCGATGCACTACGATCGCATGGCTTACCCACCCTGACAGAAAGATAATAAGTGGTTTTCCTTTCAGAGCCTACCGTACGCCACGCTGAGACCATTGTACGAGAAACTCTGCATCCTTTTGGCCGGTTTTGTTTTTCTTTTCTTCTGTCTTCTTTTTTTTTTTCTTCTCTTTTATATATATATATATATATTTTTGTTTCTTACATTCATGCAGGTGAATCGATTGTAACCGAACCATGCAATGCACCGTTCACTACTCACGACAATGACGTTCGATTTGAAATTTTAACCAATTATATTATCCTTCTTTATGTATACCATGAGAAGAATTTCAGTGATCGTTTATTGGATTGATAAAAAATATTCGTCAATTTTTGTTCGGATTTTTAATACAAGGGTCTATGGGTTAATCATTTGTACGGAGAAATTTTATATTTTTTTAAATGTGTTCTTCAATTTTAGTTTTTGGTAAGATAATTGTATCCTGTGAAAATTTGAAGATGTGAAAGTTTCTCAACATGATAAGTTATATTAATATATATATTTATAGTGTCATAATATTGATTTATTAATGTATTAATACAATAATATTTTATACTATATTAATATTTGTATATAATATTATCTAAGCATTATTATTAGTAAAATACTAAAATTATTTAAAT
>NW_014571401.1:3417-4091 GCF_001313835.1 Polistes canadensis
TTTCACTCTTACATTTGCAATCCTTCTCTCTCGTATTTTCATTTGCAATCTTTCTCTTTCACTCCTTTCACTTGTAATCTTTCTCTTTCACTCTTTCATTCTTTGCACTTGCAATCCTTCTCTCTCGTTTTTTTCATTTGCAATCTTTCTCACTCTTTCTTTCACTATCATATTTTCATTTTTGTATTCTTCCTCTTTCTTTCATTAGTAATCTTTCTCCCTTGCACATTCATTTTTAATCTTTCTTTTTCTCTTACTATTTCATTCGCAATTTTTTTCTCTCTTACTCTTTCATTTCTGATCGTTGTATCTCTTTCTCTTTCTGTGGTTTGGACGACCCTGCCGGATAGCCTCACCGTAGCTGTCCGATATGCGATATTAATACGACTGACCCCCGACTATCTCTCTCTCTCTCTCTCTTTCTCTCTGTAACTGGTAAATTCACCCTGTTTGTTTCTCTCTAGCTCGGTATCACTCCTTTTCTCTTTCTCTTCCTCTTCCGTATCTAACACGCGTATCGTTCTTGCGTTATTGTATTTGCCCACAGTGACCACGCAAACTGGCCTGCGGTTTGAATCACTGGGAAAGTATTGTCTGAGTAAGGTTAATGGGTAAAACGTTACAATGTTCAATGATCAATTTAACGAAGTTTAGATGTTTTGTGTTTTGAATAT
>NW_014571402.1:0-879 GCF_001313835.1 Polistes canadensis
TATAAATATATTTAAAAAGAAATTTTGGCTACTTTCTGAATTAAACCGTAGTTCAAAATTATTTGATACAAAAAGAAATGCTATATAACAAAAGCTGTACAACGTTTTCTTTCAAGTTTTAAAGCGTTTCCTAACAAATATAATATGTTAAATTCAATAATATCCAGCAAATAACATTTATAATTCAACAACAGCAGTTCAAAAAAAAGAAAAAAATCATTTTATTACAACATTTTTTGGTTTGTGACGTCCCAGATAGGGTTGTCAAGAAGAGCAAAAACAATTTCAAATCTTCCGTATTCCCGGTATATCTTTTTCCAGAATTTACTCGGTTTGGAAGAGTGCCCTGTTTTGAGTCAATCCGTGAAGCTGGACTTTACTCGGGATCTTGGCAAGAGGAGCCTTAATCCTAAAATAAGTAGAATATTTTACTTACCTCGGCGTTGCCGTTGTTTGACAGATGTTAAAGATGATTGATCGATTGTTACTCCGCCAGTGACTCGGATAGACCTTCCTGATAAGAATTGAGGGTTTCGGCTAACAGGAGTTTAATTCCAATTCACAACACAAGATATTTGGTAAAAACAAAGTATATTCTAAACAATAGTTGATATTCGAAAGTACACAAAATTTTACTTTCACAATATTAAAAAGAAAACGACTAAACGCAATATTAAAAGATTATCACTTATCGACGAAAACTGAACGCAGTATTATAAAGTATTATAAAGAAAATTGAGACGACGAACTCTTATAATATAACAATTGTACGAAATGTGGAATTGAGCAAATTATTAACCATTAGTTAATAAATTAAAATAATTATTGATAAAGTCTGTCTTCCAGGTAACCGAGTAACGTATAATGAAGACTTATCTT
>NW_014571402.1:3522-4256 GCF_001313835.1 Polistes canadensis
TGATTTTGATGATGTCTTTCTACATAGACGAATTTCGAATTTACATAAGTAAACAAATCCATATTATTAGTTGATAGTTTTGTTTTTGATGTAAACGTCTTATCTCGTCTTGTTTCCCGGATGAATAATTTTTGATGCTCTGTTTTTATAAGTTTGTATCCGCATAAGTTTTCCTCCTGTTTCCCCTTCAACGCGAATGTTGTCTCGCCCTCAGTCACCGCGTAAATGCGTGAATTGCCGTCGAGTGCAGTCATTTTAACCGCTTTTCCCTCGTACAGCGCAGAATACATTTCCAAATGGCATGTAGATCTTGGAATGACGGTCTAGAAAGCATTCTTATTTTCGTCGGTGAAGCAGTTCTCCTCCGAAAAGGAACATTGTAGGTGTCCTCTCAATGATATAGAATCATCTTTTAACCTAACTATTCCCGTATAAGTTCTTATATTTGTACGCACTATCCTCTGAACCACCACACTTTCCAATGTTCTGTCGGCGTCGGAATATGGCGTTCCCAGGCACTTGCCATCGATGCCGATTAAGCCCGCCAGCGTTAGACTCCGAAAGTCAGTACTATTAATTTGAAGACCACTTATTTGGGTGAAAGAATTTAATGAAAGTGTTCCCGTTTTGATAATTGAACTACAMMCCYYGCSTKAGATTTYAACCAAGTACACGCGTCGACCATTATGCACAGCTGAGATGTGCGAACTCATCCCGCAATAATATATTGTTCT
>NW_014571403.1:0-1106 GCF_001313835.1 Polistes canadensis
TATATATATATATATATATATATATATATATATATATATATATATATATACCATATATATTTTCTAGGGCATTAGAAGGGCCAAGTTGCATTCGAGCGTCATAGATCCTGAGGGCATAGACAGAAATTCCGAGCCACGACAGGAATTTCCATCTCTGCCTGGTTGTGAACCAACGAATATACATATATTACTTTTATTATACATATTATACGCATACACGTACATAAATATACATATATTTTTGAGTAATATACCTTCCTATATATATATATATATATATATATATAAATAGCAAGTTTTGAATTCGTTGAATCGCGAAACAAAAAAGCTCGGAAAATGTTGAAAATCGTTAAACAACGATGTAGGAGGTTTTCACGATCGGGTTGGCTATTATTTTGATGGAATTTTCCCATTGGTGGTAATTAACAGAGTGAATTAGTGCGAAGAGTAAACAAGGAACGAATTAACAGGCGAGAGAACCAATATACCTGTCGTACCTAGCTCGAGGCCCCCTTTGATAAAGAGACAATCACACCTTTGCCACGATTCCCTCAACACAATTCCTATCCCAGCAATCCTGTTGTTTTGTTTACAAAAATCTTTGATTTCACTCGTTTGTAGTTGCAATCTCCAGTTTGTTAGTGTTACTACACATCTCTCTCACATACTCACATACTGACCCAAAAATCAAAATTGGACTGCCGTTAATTGTCAGATTTTGTTCGTTAACAAGCTACCTGTCGGTTCGAATCCACCCCCATTCCCACTCCCGCCCTCCACCCCCCAGAAAAAAAAGAAGAAAATTGACAAAAAAATATTGCCCCGTCGTTTTTGTTTCTTTTTTTCTTTTTGCGATTTCTTTTTTTTTATCTATTTATTATTTAGTTTCTTTTTTTTTCTCCTTCCTTCCTTCCTTCCTTTTTTTTCGGTTCACGTCTCAACTTCGTTGAAAGCTTTTTATTATTTTTTCTTTTTGTTTTTTTTTTTTTTTTTATTCCTTTTTTTTTTTTTTTCATCCGCAAACTTTCTTCTCCCGCACTCGAGTTTCCATAGGAAAAGTTGATTATCGCATACTACACTCGCCGCAAATATTTACTCAACTCTGA
>NW_014571403.1:2596-3928 GCF_001313835.1 Polistes canadensis
TTGTAGAGATTAATTATACGATAATTACAGATTTAAATAGACGCGTATTAAAATTGATGTTATTTAATTTGCCTTCTTTTGTTGGAAAAATAAATTATTATCTTTTAAATATGTACTCACACATATATAAAATAATTATAATAGAAATAAAAAATATTACATATTATATATATATATAAATAATTCAGAGAAATAACGTAGAAAATGATGGTCATACAAATTAGAATAAAGTATAATTAATTATCTAGGTACTTCGTGCGTGTGAAAAGAAAACAATTTAATAGAAATTATTATCACTCAAATATGGTGTTTATGTAAAATCAAGTTAAATAGGAAGGGGTGAGGGAGGGTATATAAAATATTACGATATTAATTTTCTTTTTTAATCGTACCAATATAAATTTCCAATTATATACGTTATGTAATATATAATAAAAATAAAAAAAATAAAAATAAAAAATAAAAAGAAATAAAAAGAATGTGAAAGATATCGAATGTTAAAGGAAAAAAAAAAGGATCTTAGTTAATGACATCTCGCCTTTTTGTGTGTGTGTGTGTGTCGATGTGAGGAAAGTAAAAAATCGAAACGAAGAGTGGCTGACGGTTCGTAACAGCTCGCTTGCTCGGTTCTCCATCAACCGCAATAGAGCTTAAAGCTGAGTAAGCATCGGAAATCGATAACGCAATCTGCCCACTATCGCACAAACGTTTTGGCGTGACAGCGGTCGACTGATATGAGCCGCCGAATGTGACAAACGTTCATAATGCATGCAGATTTCTAGCTTATACCAATCCCCCCCTTTTTTCTTTCACTCTTCACCCCCCTTTCACCCTCACCGCGTATCGAGAATTTTACGAATTAGAAAAAGAAATAAAGTATTTCCGGCTTCGGGGAAAGCTTTGTTGGAAATAATATTGAAAAAAATTGGAAAATTAATTATAAAGATTGAAAAAGATTTTGTTTTTTGTTTTTAAAAATTGATTTCGATTTTTTTTTCTTTAAACGGTAAATAAAAAATCGATTGTTTTTTCGTATTTATAATCTTAGGTGTTTTATAATATATATTATTATTATTATTATTATTATTAATGGTTGTTTGTACTTTATATTATTATCTTTAGGATAATTACACAAAAAAAAGGCGAATATGACGAAAATGCTTTATAATAACTATATCACTTGTCGAACATAAGCTAAAATTAGAATACAATATTGAAATGATTTAAATATTACTTAGGTTGTAATAAAAATAAATAAATGATTATCATCACGAATTATGTATTCGTTGTTAAATAAATTTAAAAATTGGTGAGTGTGTAAAATATTATAAT
>NW_014571404.1:0-1137 GCF_001313835.1 Polistes canadensis
AACTCAATTTTAGTAAACCTGATATTCATTCTGTTTTATTTGTAGTAGCACATTTTTACCGACGCTAAAAATGTTTTATTATGTTTAGAAAGAAATTTTCCCTACTTTTAGGATTAAATTGTTGTTTAAAACTATAAGATTTCTAATAAAGTGCTATATAAAAAAAGCTATAAAACGTTTTCTTTCCTGTTTTAAAGCGTACACTAACAAATAAAAAGTTTTATTTCCAATAAAGTCTAGCAAATATCATTTACATTTTAACAACTGCAGTCTAAGAAAAGAGAAAAAATCATTTTATTACAACAGTTTTTTGGGAGTTTACGTGTAGAATTCAATTTTTTTTTGACAAAATTCGATTGTAGTCAACCTAACATCTATTTTGTTTAGTTTTTAATAGCACATTTTTACCTTCGCCTAAAAATTTGTAATATATTTAAAAAGACATTTACGCTACTTTCTGGTATAAATCGTAGGTAAAGATTATAAAAAATCTGAAGAAGTTCTATTTACCAAAAGCTATGAAACGCTTTGTCCAGCCTTAAAGCCTATACTTACAAATAAAAAGTGTTAAGTCCATTAAAGTCCAGCAAATAACATTTATATTTTAACAACTAAAGTCCAGAAAAAGAAATAAAATCATTCTATTACAACATTTTTAAGTTACTTTACGTGAAGAATCTAATTCTTTTTCAACGAAACTCGATTGTAGTAAAGCTGAAATCCATTCTGTTTGTTTCTAGTAGCACATATTTAGCGTCGCGAAAAATTTTTCTATATATTTGAAAAGAAATTTTCGCTACATTCTGGATAAAATCGTTGTAAAAACCTATAAAATTTCTAAAAAAAGTGCTACATAACGAAAGCTATGAAACGTTTTTTGTCAAGTTTTAAAGGGTATACTAACAAATAAAAAGTTTTATGTCCTATAAAATCTAGCAAATAACATTTACATTTCAATAACTGCAGTCTAAAAAAAAAATCATTTTATTCCAATTTTTTTTGGTAAATGCACCATTAGAATTCAAATCTTTTTCGACAAAATTAGATTGTAGTCAACCTAACATCTATTCTGTTTTGTTTCTATTAACAAATTTTTTTATTTGCAAACATTTTTCTTATATATTTAAATGAAATTTT
>NW_014571404.1:2873-4369 GCF_001313835.1 Polistes canadensis
CTTTAATTTTTCAATATACTTAAGCAAAATTTTTGCTGCTTTCAGAGTTAAACCGTTGTTCAAAACTATTAGATACATAAAGAAATGCTATGTACCTAATGCTATAGAACATCTTTCAAGTTTTAAAGCGTATACTAATGAGTAAAAAGGGTTTTGTCTAATTAAATACAGCAAATAACATTTATATTTTAACAAATGCAGTCCAAAAAAAGGAAAAAAATCATTTCACTACAACATTTTTTTGTTACTTATCGTGAAGAATTCCCTTCTTCTTCAACGAAACTCGATTGTAGAAATCCTGACATCTATTCTGTCTTGTTTCTAATAGCACAATTTTACCTTCACAAAAAAGATTTAATATATTTAAAAAGATATTTTAGCTACTTTCTGAATTAAACCGTAGATCAAATCTATAAGATACATAAAAAAGTGTTATATAACAAAAGCTATAAATCATTATCTTTCAAGTTTTAAAGCGTATACTAATAAGAAAAAAGTGTTTTATCCAAATAAATCCAGCAAATAACATTTATATTACAACCACATCAGTCCAAAAAAAGGAAAAAAATGTTTTCATTACAACATTTTTTTGTTATTTTGTCTGAAGAACTCAATTCTTTTTCTACGAAACTCGATTGTAGTTAATCTGGCATCAATTCTGTCTTGTTTTTAAAAGCACATTTTTACCTTCACGAAAAGTATTTTGTATGTCTAAAAAAAAATTTTTGCTACTTCCGGAATAAAACCGCTGTTCAAAACTATCAGATAAATAAAGAAATGCTATATAACAAAAGCTGTAAATCGTTTTCTTTTAAGTTTTAAATCGTATACTAATAAATAAAAAGTGTTACGTTCAATAAAATCCAGCATGTAACATTTATGATTCAACAACTGCAGTTCAAAAGAAGGAAAAAAATCATTTTATTACAACATTTTTTGGTAACCATACGTAAAGAATTCAATTTTTTTTGAACGAAACTCGATTGTAGTAAACCAGATGTCTATTCTGTCTTGTTTCTAATAGCACATTATAACCGTCGCAAAAAATATATAAATGTATGTAAAGAGAAATTTTTGCTACTTTCTGAATTAAACAGTAGTTCAAACTATCAAATACATAAAGAAATGCTATATAACAAAAGCTGAAAATCGTTTTCTTTTAAGTTTTAAAGCGTTTACTAACAAATAAATTGTGTTTCGTTCAATAAAATCCAGCAAATAATATTTAGAATTAAAAAACTGCAGTTCGAAAAGTGGAAAAAAATCATTTTAATACAACATTTTTTGGTTTCGTAACGCGAGGAATTCTATTCTTTTTTAACGAAAATCGTTTGTAATAAACCTGACATCCATTCTGTTTTTTTTCTAGTAGCACATTTTAACCATCGCTAAAAATATATAAATATATTTAAAAAGAAATTTTGGCTACTTTTTGAATTAAACCGTTGTAGAAAACTATCAGATACATAAAGAAATGCTATATAACAAAAGCTGTA
>NW_014571405.1:0-3881 GCF_001313835.1 Polistes canadensis
AAAGTAGCAAAAATTTCTTTATTAATATATTTAAAAATTTTTAGCGACGGTTAAAATGTGGTATTAGAAACAAAACAAAATAAATTTCAGGTTTACTACAATCGGGTTTCGTTGAAAAAGAATTTAATTCTTCACGTTAAGTAACCTAAAAAAGTTATAATAAAATGATTTTTTTCCTTTTCTACGACTACAATTGTCAAAAAGTATAAGATATCAGCTAAAATTTTTTAGACATACAACTTTTTACTTATTAGTACAGGCTTTAGAACTTGAAAGGAAATGTTTAAAAGATTTTGTTATATAGCATTTCTTTGTGTCCAGTAGTTTTGAACTACGGTTTAATTCAGAAAGTAGCAAAAATTTCTTTCTAAATATATTTAAACATTTTTAGCGACGGTTAAAATGTGGTACTAGTAACAAAACAAAATAAATTTCCGGTTTACTACAATCGAGTTTCGTTGAAAAAGAATTGAATCCTTGACGTTAAGTAGGCAAAAACTGTTGTGATAAAATAATTTTTTTCTCTTCGTGGACTGCAGTTGTTGAAATATAAATGTTATTTGCTGGATTTTATTGAAACTAAAACTTTTTATTTGTTAGTATACGCTTTATAGCTAGAAAGAAAACGTATTACAGCTTTTCTTTTATAGCATTACTATTTGTATCTGATAGTTTTTATCTATTATTTAATTCAGAAAGCAGCAAAAGGTTTTTCTTTAATATATTAAAAAATTTGTAGTAACGGTAAAATATGCTATTAGTAACAAGACAGAATAGATGTCAGATTGACTACAATCGAGTTTCGTTGAAAAAAATTTGAATTCTTCACCTAAAAACCAAAAAAATTTTTCAATAATATGATTTATTCCTTTTTTTGAACTGCAGTTGTTGAAATATAAATGTTATTTGCTGGATTTTATTGAACGTAACCTTTTTTATTTGTTATTATACGCTCCATAACTTAAAAAAAAACGTTTTACAGATTTTGATATATAGCATCTCTTAATGTATCTAATAGTTTTAAACTACGGCTTAATTTAGAAAGTAGCCAAAATTTCTTTCTAAATATATTTAAACATTTTTAGCAACGGTAAAAATGTGGTACTAGAAACAAAACAAAATAAATAACAGGTTTACTACAATCGAGATTCGTTGAAAAAGAATTGAACTCTTTACGTTAAGTAACCTAAAAAAGTTATAATAAAATGTTTTTTTTCTTTTCTATGACTACAGTTGTGGAAAAGTAAAAGGTATCAGCTAAAATTTATTGGACATAACACTTTTTACTTATTAATAAAAGCTTTAAAACTTGAAAGGAAATGTTTTATAGATTATGTTATATAGCATTTCTTTATGTATCTAATAGTTTTGAACTACGGTTTAATTTAGAAATTAGCAAAAATTTCTTTTTAAATACATTAAATCTTTTTTGTGAGTGTAAAGATGTGCTAATAGAAACAAAACAAAATAAATGTCAGGTTTACTACAATCGAGTTTCGATGAAAAAGAATTGAATCCTTGACGTTAAGTAGCCAAAAAAGGTTGTGATAAAATAATTTTTTTCTTTTTGTGGACAGCAGTTGTTAAAATATAATTGTTATTTGCTGGATTTTATTGAACGTTATACATTTTATTTGTTGGTATGCGTTTTAAAACTTGAAAGAAAACGTTTTACAGCTATTTTTATAAAGACTTTCTTTATGTATCTGCTAGTTTGGAACTACGGTTAAATTTAGAAAGTAGCAAAAATTTCTTTTTAAATATATTAAATCTTTTTTATGAAGATAAAAATGTGCTATAAGAAACAAAACAGATTAAATGTCAGGTTTACAACAATTAATTTTTGTTGAAACAGAATTGTATTCTTCACGTAAAGAAACTTAAAAATGTTAAAATAGAATGATTTTTTCCCTTTTTTTGGACTGCAATTGTTAAAATATAAATGTTATTTGCTGGATTTTATTAAACGTAACACTTTTTATTTGTTAGTTTAAAATTTAAAACTTGAAAGAAAAGGTTTTACAGCTTTTGTTACATATCAGTTCTTTATGTATCTGATAGTTTCGAACTACGGTTTAGTTCAGAAAGTAGCGAAAATTTCTTTCTAAATAAATTTACAACTTTTTAGCGACGGTTGAAATGTGCTACTAGAAACAAAACAGATTAAATGTCGGGAATACTACAATCGAGTTTCGCTGTAAAAGAATTGGATTCTTCACGTAAAGTAACTTAAAAATGTTTTAATAGAATGAATTTTTTCCTTCTTTTGGACTGCAGTTGTTGAAATATAAATGTTATTTGCTGGATTTTATTGAACGTAACACTTTTTATTTGTTAGTATACGCTCCAAAACTTGAAAGTAAACGTTTTACAGATTTTGATATATAGCATCTCTTTATGTATCTAATAGTTTTGAACTACGGTTTAATTCAGAAAGTAGCCAAAATTTCTTTCTAAATATATTTAAACATTTTTAGCAACGGTAAAAATGTGGTACTAGAAACAAAACAAAATAAATTTTAGGTTTACTACAATTGAGTTTCGTTGATAAAGAATTGAATTCTTCACGTCAAGTAGCCAAAAAATGTTGTGATAAAATAATTTTTTTCTTTTTGTGGACTGCAGTTGTTGAAATAAAAATATTATTTGCTAGATTTTATTGAACTTAACACTATTTACTTATTATTATACGCATTAAAACTTGAAAGAGAACGTTTTACAGCTTTTGATATATTGCATTTCTTTATGTATCTTATAGTTTTTAACTACGGTTTAATTCAAAGAGTAGCAAAAATTTCTTTTTTAATATATTAAATCTTTTTTGTGAAGGTACGAATGTGCTATTAGAAAAAAGACAGAATGGATTTTAGATTTATACAATCGAGTTTCGTTGAAAAATAATTGAATCATTCACGTTAAGTAACCAAAAAATCTTCTAATAAAATGAATTTTTTTCCTTTTTTTGGACTGCTGTTGTTGAAATATAAATGTTACTTGCTGGATGTTATTGGACCTAAAATTTTCTACTTGTTAGTATACGCTCTAAAACTTAAATTAAAACGTTTTATAGCTTTTGTTATATTGCATTTCTTTATGTATCTGATAGTTTTCAACTATTATGTTATTCGAAAGGCAGCGAAAGTTTTTCTTAAATATATTTAAACAGTTTTAGCGACGTTTAAAACGTGCTACTAGAAACAAAACAGATTAAATGTCGGATTTACTACAATCGAGTTACGTTGAAAAAGAATCGGATTCTTTACGTAAAGTAACTGGAAAATGTGGTAATAGAATGATTTTTTTCTTTTTTTTGGACTGCACATGTAAAAATATAAATGTTATTTGCTGGATTTTATTGAACGTAACACTTTTTATTTATAAGTATACGCTTTAAAACTTGAGAAAAACGTTTTACAGCTTTTGTTATATAGCATTTCTTTATGTATCTGATAGTTTTTAACTATTATTTAATTCAAAAAGCAGCGAAAGTTTCTTTTAAATATATTGAAAAATTTACAGTGACTGTTAAATGTGCTATTAGTAGCAAGACAGAATAGATGTCAGGTCTACTACAACTGAGTTTCCTTGAAAAAGAATTGAATTGTTCCCAAAATTTACCAAAAAATGTTGTAATAAAATGATTTTTTTCCATTTTTTGGACTCCATTTGTTGAAATATAAATGTTATTTGCGGTATTTTATAGGACCTTAAATATTCTATTTGTAAGTATACGCTTTAAAACTTGAATTCAAACGTTTTATAGCTTTTGTTATATAGCATTTCTTTATGTATCTGATAGTTTCCAACTATTATTTAATTTACTATGCAGCGAAAATTTTTCTTAAATATATTAAAAAATTTATAGTGACGGTAAAATGTGT
>NW_014571406.1:0-1652 GCF_001313835.1 Polistes canadensis
ACTTTCATTTAAATAGTACGGGATTTAATAAGTTTAGTACTTTCATTCAAATAAAAAGAGATTTGATAAGTTAAGTACCTGAATTTAAATGAAAAGTGATTTAATAAATTTAGTTCTTTTATGTATATAAAAATAGATTTAATAATTTAGGTACTTATATTTAAAAAGAAAAAGATTTTACGTGTGGGGTTTTCTGATTTAAATCCAAAGAGATATGATGATTTGAGTACTTTCACCTAAATGCTAATAGATTTGATGAGTTCAGTACTTTATTTCAAATAAAAATAGATTTGATGAGTTGAGTACTGTCATTTAAATACTTAAAGATTAATAAGTTAAGTACATTTATTTAAATAGAAAGAGATTAGTTCAGTTAAGTACTTACATTTAAATAGAAAGAGATTTTATTAGTTTGCTACATTTAAAAAATAAAAAAAGATTTGATAAGTTGAGTACTTTCATTCAAACAGCAAAATATTTGATGAGTAGAGTACTTTTATTAGGGATCAAACTGATTTGATTAGTTTAGTACTTTCTTTTAAATAAAAATATACTTTATATGTTTAGTACTTTCATTCAAATTGAAAATGATTTAGTTATTTAAGTACTCTCCTTTAAATAGAAAGAGATTTGATGAGTTAAGTACTTTCATTAAAGGGAAAGAGATTTAATAAACTAAAAGCTTTATTGCAAATAGAAAGAGACTTAAAAAGTTGACTTCATTTAATTAAATAAAATAAGATATTATAAGTATAGTACTTTAATTCTTATAGAAAGAGAATTGATTACTTAGGTACTTTCATTAAAAATGAAAGTGATTTGTAAAGTAGAGTTCTTTCATGTATRCAAAAAGAGATTAAAAGAGTTAAAAACCGTCATTTAAATATAAGAGATTGTTAAGTCAGTACTTTAATTTAATTTTTTTTTTTTTTATATATAACTCCATACATCTTTTCAATTTGTCTTTAGACATTTGGTAAATTGTTATATAAGTGAAGGGGATAGCACGTAGATGTTTTCTTTAGTGAGAAAGCGTCGTTATTGTCGTTTATTTCATTGACTTTAAGTTAATTAGGTCTCTTGGGTGAATTCTTTTGAGCTTTCTGGGGATATATTAGTTGTAGTTCTTGTATGCTAGCCGTTTATTTGCGTATCGATTCTTTTTTTGTATCAGTAGGTCGACTTGTTTATTTCTTCTTCTATTGTAGGAATGTTTAAGTCCTTTCTTATATCTATGTTATGGATGTACCATGGAGAAATCGCGATTGTGCGTAGGTTATTGATTGTTGAGCTTCTAGTTTAGTAATGTGGCTTTTCGCCGCTATAACCCATAGCGGTAAGCCATAAGTCCAAATTGGTTTTAATATAGTTTTATAAATTAGTGATTTGTTCTTGATGCTAAGTTTTGACTTTTTACCCGTAAGCCAAACCATTTGTCTCTTTTGATGCGACTAATGCATTAATCGGTACTCCAGTGTATTGAAATGAATCAAAAAATGCCTTTACGGGTGATATCGAGATTGTTTATTAATGGGAAGGAGGATAGGAAAATAAAACACAATAACAAATATATTTGAGCCCAGTCAGTACTAAAAAGTACGCTTTATTTGGCTCGTCAGGGAAAAGCCTTTCGGCATAAAAACCCTGGTTGA
>NW_014571406.1:2497-4197 GCF_001313835.1 Polistes canadensis
CTTTGATTAGTTTGATGTTTGAATGAGTATCTTTTATTTTTACGTAGAATGTCCTGTCAAAGAGATAARATTTTAGAAGTTTGAAATACGAATATGGAAAGTGTTTGTTGATTATTTGTAGTAATCCTTGATGCAAACCCTGCATCAAAAGCTTTTTCTATATCTATGAAGACGGCGGAACAGTACTTCTTATTTTCTAAAGCTGTTATTATAGTATTCGTAAGTCTGTGCACTTGTTCAACGGTAGAGTGTTTGTTTCGGAATCCAAATTGATTATCAGGAATCAGGTTTTGGGCAGAAATAATTTTTTTTATTCTAATAAATATTATTTTTTYTAATAGCTTAGATAGTAGTTGTAGTAGCGAAACTGGTCTATACGAGTTCACATCATGCGGATCTTTATTAGGTTTAGGAAACATTATGATTTCCGCGAGTTTCCAAGTACTTGGAAAGTAATGGACACGTAATGCTGTATTATATATAATTGTTAGCATCCTAATTGCTTAAGGTGGCAGTTCCGTTAGTATTCTCCTATTAATTAGATCGTAACCTGGCGCCTTTCTTAATTTAAATTGTGATATTAGCATTCTAATTTCTTTGGCTGTTGTGTTGTTAATGTTTTTCTGATGTTTTTCTTTGCTTCTAATGTCGTTTATGTTATTGTCTGTGTATGTTTTGGTATTGAATTTATGTACTGTGAATATTTTTTCAAGGTTTATTGCGATTGTTTYCGCTTGTCTTTCTGTGCTTTTTGCCTAGGAGCCGTCAATATTTCTTATGGCTGGTATTTATTTTATAGGTCTTTTGAAACTCTTTGTGGTTTTCCAGAGAGAGTAGGTTGTATCCTCGTGAGGTGATTTTGAAGTGAGGTATTTTTCCAATTCGGCGTTGTTATAATCCCGTAAACTCTGCTTAACATCTTTGGTTACTTAATTTAGTAGTCTCTTATTGCTCTTTGTTTGGTTTTTCTCCCACCTAGCTTTGACTTAACTTTTTATTTTTATTTTATGCAAAATATTGCTGGGATATGTTAGAAAATCTCGGGAAGTAACATTTTGGGATGTACATGCCAACGCTGCTTCTTGAATAGAATCTGTAAGGTTATTGACTGCATTATCTATTTGAGAAGAGGTCTTAAGCGGGATTTTACAGTTTAATTTTGATTCTAATGTTTCTTTAAAAATCATCCAATTTGTGCTACTATTGCAAAGCGTTAGTGATATTTTGTATAGTAAGGGTTTGCTCTGATATGTTTTTATAATAGGAGAATGGTCTGAAATGAGATCCAATAATGATTTAGTTTTAAAGTGCATTAGGTTTAGGCCTTTTAGGATGCCGAAGTCTATTAAATCGGGGGTTTTATTAGAAGCTGATCGCTAGTATGTTGGTTCACCTGTCGTGAGGATATTTAGGTTTGCGTTCGCTATGTAAGAGTTTAAGATTTTACCTTTTAGTGAAGTGGTTTTTGATCCCCAATGTGGATGTATGGCGTTGAAGTCACCAGCTACTATAAATTTATTACCCAACTCCTAAAGTCGCTATTCCATTATTCGATTGTAATTTTAAATTTTAGCGGTGCATAGATAGCCGATATTTTAATCGAACTACCTTGTGTTTTTAGTGTAATTGTGGTGGCTTGAAGGTAATCGTTTTCTGTTTTACTGTGTAGATTGAGTTTTATCTTGTTCTTAATAATTATA
>NW_014571407.1:0-905 GCF_001313835.1 Polistes canadensis
CAAAAAAAGGAAAAAAAACATTTTATTACAACATTTTTTTGTTACCATACGTGAAGGATTTAATTCTTTTTCAACGAAACTCGATTGTAGTAAACCTGACATTTATTTTGTTTTGTATTTAGCATCATATTTTTACCTTTACAAAAAAAATTTAATAAATTTAAAAAGAAATTTTCGCTACTTTCTAAATTAAACTGTTTTGCAAAACTATCAGATACATAAAGAAATGCTATGTAACAAAAGCTGTTAAACCTTTTCTTTCAAGTTTTAAAGCGTATACTAACAATTAAAAATTTTTTTGTCCAAATAAATCCAGAAAATAACATTTAAATTTCTACAACGGCAGTCCAAAAAAAGGAAAAAAATCATTTTATTACAAAATTTCTTGGTTACTTAACGTTAAGGATTCAATTCTTTTTCAACGAAACTCGATTATAGTAAACCTGACATTTATTTTGTTTTGTTTCTAGTAGCACATTCCTAACGTCGCTAAAATGTTTAAATATATTTAAAAAGAAATTTTCGCTAGTTTCTCAATTATATCGTAGTTAAAAACTATTAGATATCCAAAGAAATGCTATATAACAAAAGCTGTAAAAAACTTTCTTTCAAGTTTTAAGGCGTATATTTTTAAGTAAAAAGTTTTATGTTCAATAAATTTTTGCTGACATCATTTATTTTTTACAAACGCAGTCGAAAAAACAAAAAAAATGACATTATCACAACTATGTTTGGTTACTTCATGTGCACAATTAAATTTTTTTTCAACAAAATTCGATTGTAGTCAACCAAACATCTGTTCTGTATAGTTTTATATAGCACAATTTTTCCGTCGCTAAAAATGTTGAAATATATTTAAAAAAAAATTTTTCTAACTTTCTGAATTAAACCGTAGTTCAAAACTA
>NW_014571407.1:2421-3774 GCF_001313835.1 Polistes canadensis
CATTTTCTTTCAAGTTTTAAAGCGTATACTAATAAGTAAAAAGTGTTATGTCCCAATAAATCTAGCAAATAACGTTTATATTTCAACAAATGCGGTCCAAAAAAAGTAAAATTATCATTTTAGTACAACATTTTTAGGTTACCTAACGTGAAGAATTCAACTCTTTTTCAACGAAACTTGATTGTAGTGAACCTTATATCCTTTCTGTCTTTTTTCTAATAGCAAATTTATATCTTTAAAAAAAAGATTTATTATATTTAAAAAGAAATTTTTGCTACTTTCTGAATTAAACCGTAGGTCATAACTAGCAGATACATAAAGAAGTGCTATTTAACAAAAGATATATAACATTTTCTTTCAAGTTTAAAAGCGTATACTAGTAAGTTAAAACTGTTATGTCCAATTAAATCTAGCAAATAAAGTTTATATTTCAACAAATGCGGTCCAAAAAAAGGAAAAAAAATCATCTTATTACAACATTTTTAGGTTACCTAACGTGAAGAATTCAATTCTTTTTCAACGAAACTCGATTGTAGTAAACATGACATCTATTCTGTATTGTTTCTAAGAGCACATTTTTACCTTCACAAAAAATATTTAATATATTTAAAAAGAAATTTTAGCTATATTCTGAATTAAATTGAATTTTAAAACTATATAAAACATAAAGAAATGCTATATAAAAAAGCTGTAAAACGTTTTGTTTTAAGTTTTAAAGCGTAGTCTAACAAATAAAAAGGGTTGCGTACAATAAAATCTAGCAAATATCATTTATATTTCAACAACTGCAGTCCAAAGAATTAAAAAAAATCATTTTATTGCAACATTTTTTGGTTTCTCTACGTTAAGAACACAACTCATTTTCGACGAAAATCGATTGTAATAAACCTGATATCCATCCTGTTTTGTTTCTAGTAGCACATTTTACCCGTCGCTAAAAATGTTTAAATATATTTAGAAAGAAATTTTTTCGATTGTCTGATATACACCGTAGTTTCAAACTATTAGATACATAAAGAAATGCTATGTAACAAAAGCTGTAAAACGTTTTCTTTCAAGTTTTAAAAAGTATGCTTACAAATAAAAAGCTTTACGTTCAATAAAATCAAGCAGATAACCTTTATATTTCAACAACTGCATTACAAAAAACAGGAAAAAAATCATCTTATTAGTACATTTTTTGGTTACTTTACGAGAAGAACTCAATTCATCTTCAACGAAAATCGATTGGAGTCAACCTGACATCAATTCTTTTCTGTTTCTAGTAGCACATTTTACCGTCGCTATAGATTTTTAAATATATTTAGAAAGAAAGTTTTGCTACTTTTTTAAATAAACCGTAGTTCAAAACTA
>NW_014571408.1:0-1591 GCF_001313835.1 Polistes canadensis
GGGTTTTCACAAATTAATCCGCGAAAAAACGAAGTATAGGTTTACTCATCACGAATACAGTATCAATGTTCCTTACGTCAATGGCCATGGCGCGGTGATAGCACTAGTTCCCGCTCGATCATTAAAATCAAGCAGCGTTTGAGTACGATTAGATCTTGGATTGGTGACCGCTTGAGAAAAAAAAGACAGGAAGAAAGAAAGATGACTTCATGCCGTAAATTTGAAATAGCTTTGCCCGCGCAACRTAAATATCGATAACTTCGTGGAGTCGATTTTTCGGTCGTATCTCGTATTCACTCTCATCACTTTTTCCAAAACGCGCCAAAAGAAGTACAACTTCCATAATAAAAAAACAATAAATATTTCTAAAAATTAAAAACATTGTTTTATAATTCTACTAGTAGAGAGGAGTTGGAAACAAAACAACAACAAAGTTGTTCCTCCTAAACCTACGAAAGAGATTCAAAAAAATATCCAAACTAATAAACTTGTTTATCTTAATTTCTCGAAAAAGGAAATAAAAAATCTCAAAAACTTTCTTTTCCTTCCAAGGTAGGTCGATTCTTTTCTTTTATAACCAAGTTTTTTTCATTTTATACCTGCTTCAAAGAAAAATTTTAAAATTTAAGAACTGCAGGTATAAAAGTACTTCTTTTCCAAAACAATATTTTGTCCTGTTAAAGAGCGCAATCTTCTAATAGTCCAGTCAACAAAAGGAGAACTTGGAAAATTTAGCGGCCCTGTTGAAATTTGATATAATGGTAATTCGACGACGCTTAATCGAATGGTGCTAATTTTTTTGCAATTGGATCAGGAGATCTTTGAGAAAAAGGGTGAAAAAGGGTAAAAAATGGCTGTATCTTAGAATCTAGGTATTTAATCAAAAAAAGTTTCAAACAAAAGTTGTAGAGAATTGAAAAATACATAAAAATTGTTCAGAGATGTATCTTAGTATTTGCATAAATAAGCGAGAAAAACAAGGTCAATGGTAATTATAAGAGTAGTGGCAAGTCCCGCCTCWCCGTCGGTTTTTACACGCAAGCGGGCTAGTGTGCGTGTGAGCGTCTGTGTGTAACGAAGTTTATACAAATCATTAATTAAATATATTAAATACCAAAAGTAAAACGTAAACAATATTTTTAAATAAACACACTGACTTCACTAAAAAGTTTGTAAACAAAGTAACTATAACGACTTATTTCGATGTAAAGCGTTTCGAATGATCGTGTCGCTGTTCCAACTAATATATTTTCTCACGAGATGTAACTTAATTCAAAAAAAGAGTGCCAAAACTCAATCATTTAATTTATTTTTACTAAAAAATCCAAAATAACTAATATATTAATTAATATAACGTGATTCACATTAAACTCTGCTTTACAGAGAAACATCTCCGCGCAAAATTCAGCCRTGCCTAAGAGGTTAAAAACGCAATTGCGTCTATGTAAGTGTGTGTGTGTGTGTAAAATAACATATGAAACTAAATTTTTAAATATAACTTATTATATTTAATTACAAGAGATGGGGGGGTGGGTGTGGAATGAGAAGCCTTACAAATAAATATATATGTATGTATTAAGTAATACAGATA
>NW_014571408.1:2941-4386 GCF_001313835.1 Polistes canadensis
GAGCGGTAACACGGGCTTTGTCCGTAGGTGACCGCTGGTAGAGAGGAGAGAAGTCAACCACGGGCTTGWCCGTGGTTGATCATCATTTAACGTGTAGTGTAGCAGCGAACAGGGTTTTTATGCGGCAAGGCTTTTCCCTGACAAGCCAATAAAGCATTAGCACTTTTATTGGCTCAACCACGTGCTTTATTTTGTTCAAATTACCCTTTCACCTTCCTCACAATTAGCTGAATCCAATCGCCGGAGGACTCCATGTTGGAGGAATTTTTGGCATATACAGGCAGCGAGATGGAAAATTTATAAAAACGATTTTTGCGAAACGTATGCAGACTGAGGCTGGTCGCCAGTTAAGTATGCAATACAATATAAACACATAAACAGCTAATAATTAGACTACGCTTTAAAAAAAGAAAAATTTTTGTTAGGAATAAATAAAGCATTTAATGACTATACCCAAATAGATCTAATCGCTGCAGGATTACCGCATTTTATAACAGATAGAATTGACAGGAAAAAATTAAAAGCTACTCAAGACCTCTTCAATGAGTTACRAAACCTAGAACATACAACGAAAAATGGAAACTAAAACTACGGTTAAATACGCCAAAGAAAATCCAGAGAAAAAGCAAGATAAWYAACAATGTAAAATTTGTGAAAAAAAAGGGAGAACGAATCGTTTTCATCCTGAAAATGTTTGTTGGTTTAAAGAAAACGAAAGTAACAATGACGAAAGAAATCGAAATTAATCTATAAATAATGCAGAGTTAGAAGCCGAACTGTCAGATACGAAACAAAATAAATTATAATCTCACCATTAATCAAGGTCAAGATGCTATTACCTATACTATGGGAATATATGACTCAGGTTCGAACGTTTCTATAATAAGTTCAAAATTATTAAGACCGAAAAGAAACAAATAAAATAGCGTGCAAGGAATAAATTTGAGGACGATTAATGGTGTGAAAAGAGCACATGGAATARTGTCGGTAAAAATAAAAATTTTCGAGTTAGAGAAATTTGTAAATGTCACTGTGATTTATAAAAAAAAATTTCAGTCTGATCTGTTAATTGGACTGCATATAATATATAAAATTCCAGTTAATACAAGAATAAAACTTGGAGATCAAACAGAAAATATTTAATAATATCACAGAGGAGAACAAAGAAAACAAAACTACAGATATATATAATTCATGCATAAATTCTTATTTTAATTACTTTAACGAATGTGTTTTTTTTCTATTGAATATTTAAATTACAAATTTAGGCGCTGATTTTCTTATTTTTTTTCAAAAGTCGCTTTATGTTAGTTTATGCAACAAAATTTGGGAAATGGTTTCATTTTTTTCTTTTAGCTAATTCAAAATGACGACATTGTTCGTCGTATTAGAAGAAGAAGAAGAAGAAGAAATTTTCATTATTGCAAAAATTAAACACACAAAAA
>NW_014571409.1:0-953 GCF_001313835.1 Polistes canadensis
GAAAACGTTTTACAGCTTTTGTTATATAGCATTTCTTTAGGTATCTGAAAGTTTTGAACTACAGTTTTATTCACGAAGTAGCAAGAATATCTTTTGAAATATATTAAGTTTTTTTTGTAAAGGTAAAAATGTGATATTAGTATCAAGACAGAATGCACGTCAGGTTTACTACAATCGAGTTTCGTTGAAAAAGAATAGAGTTCTTCACTTACAGTAACGAAAAATTGTTGTAATAAAATGATTTTCTTCCTTTTTTTGAACTGCAGTTGTTAAGTTATAAATTTTATTGGATGGATTTCAATGAACGTAACACTTTTTATTTGTTAGTATACGTTTTAAAACTTAAAAGAAAACGTTTTACAGCATTTGTTATATTGCATTTATTTATGTATCTGATAGTTTTGAACTACGCTTTAATTCAGAAAGCAGCTAAAATTTTTCTAAAATGTATTAAAAAATTTATAGTTACGGTAAAATGTGCTATTAGTAACAAGACAAATTAGATTTCAGATTGACTACAATCGAGTATCGTTGAAAAAGAATTGAATTCTTAACGTAAATTAATCAAAAAATGTAGAATTTAAATGAGTTTTTTCCTTTTTTTGGACTGCAGTTGCTCAAATTTAAATGTTATTCGCTGGATTTTATTGAACGCAACACTTTCTATTTGGTAGTTTATGCTTTAAAACTTGAAAGAAAACGTTTTACAGCTTTTTTATATAGCATTTCTTTATGTATCTGCTAGTTTTGTACTACAGTTTAATTCAGTAAGTAGCAAAAATTTTTTTTTAAATATATTAAATCTTTTTTGTGAAGGTAAAAATGTGCTTTAGAAACAAGACAGAATGGATGTCACGTTTACTACAATCGAGTTTCGTTAAAAAAGAACTGAATTCTTCACGTTAGGTAACCTTAAAATGTTGTGATAAAATGATTATTTTCCTTTTTTGGAC
>NW_014571409.1:2837-3835 GCF_001313835.1 Polistes canadensis
TATACGCTTTAAAACTTGAAAGAAAACGTTTCACAGCTTTTACTATACAGCATTTCTCTATGTATCTGATAGTTTTGAACTACGGTCTAATTCTTAAAACAGTGAAATTTTTCTTATATATATTAAAAAATTTAAAGTTACTGTTAAATGTGCTATTAGTATCAAGACAAAATAGATGTTTGGTTGACTACGATAGAGTTCCATTAAAAAAGATCTGAATCCTTCACGTAAAGTATCAAATAAATGTTGTAATAAAATGATTCTTTTCATTTTTTTGGACTGCAGTGGTTGAGATATAAATGTTATTTGCTGGGTTTTATTGAACGTAACACTTTTTATTTGATAATATACGCTTCAAAACTTGAAAGAAAACGTTTTACAGCTTTTGTTATATAGCATTATTTTACGTATATAATAGATTTGAACTACGGTTTAATTCAGAAAGTAGCAAAACTTTCTTTTTAAATAGATTAAATCTTTTTTATAATGGTAAAAATGTGCTATTAGAAACAAAACAGGATAGATATCAGGTTGACTACAATCGAGTTTCGTTGAAAAAGAATTGAATTCTTCTCGTAAAGTGGCAGAAAAATATTGTAATAAAATTATGTTTTTCCTTTTTTTGGACTGCAGTTGTTGAAATATAAATGTTATTTGCTTGATTTTATTAGACCTTTAACTTTCTATTTTTTTAGTATACGCTTTAAAACTTGGATGAAAAAATTATACAGCTTTTGTTATATAGCATTATTTTACGTATATAATAGTTTTAAATTACGGTTTAATTCAGAAAGTAGCAGAACTTTCTTTTTAAATATATTAAATCTTTTTTGTGAAGGTAAAAATGTGCTATTAGAACCCAACAGAATAGATGTCAGGTTGACTACAATCGAGTTTCGTTTAAAAAGAATTTAATACTTCACGTAGAGTAACAAAAAAATGTTGTAATAAAGTGATTTTTTTTATTCTTTGGACTGCAGTTGTTGAAATATAAATGT
>NW_014571410.1:0-750 GCF_001313835.1 Polistes canadensis
GTAAGAGATGACAACTTACCTTGATGTTAATATTGCTCTATGATTTTACGTAATCCTCGAAGTTTGGCCTGCTGTGCTGATTTCCGGAGCTCCTTAAGTCCAATTGTGGTAGTGTTAAATTTTTTTAGATAGGTACAAGGAATCAGGGGCAAAAGCAGCTTGGTTGTTGGTTCAAAACAATTCTAAAAATTTTAGGTAAAATGACAGTATATTCTTAAGTAAACTTTAACAATAATCAACACAAGGTTATGCACAGTAAAACTCACAATACGAACACAGACAATAGCAAATGTAGAACTTTATAAAAGTAAAGATTAAGAAACAATTATCAAAAACTCGTTTACAAACGTAGCAAGCTTAGTAATAGATGTCGAATTCAATAACAGATGTCRAACCYAATAGMMATTGTCATACTACGAAACAAATATCGAACTTAGTCGACGCAGAAATAGTAGACAAAGGTTCGACGCGAAACACTCGACTTACGGTGTTAGGTCTTACTGATCGTCCCACGGCAACAGATATTAAATTGTAAAAACCGTCAAAATTACTAAGGTTCACGCAATAGACTAATTTATGAAGCGAACTATTTAAATTATTGTTGTAGACTTTTTATGTGTTTTAAGTATAATGGTTGCCAGTAGACTGACGGCGAGGAGTCTCTAAGCTCCCCACGTCGAGTCCCGCACGGCCGAGTGGGAGGTACCCTCACTCGCGCTAGGTGCTTCCTCCACTACCGACCCTTACCAA
>NW_014571410.1:2909-4477 GCF_001313835.1 Polistes canadensis
TTAGCGACGGTTAAAATGTGCTACTAGAAAAAAAACAGATTAAATGTCAGGTTAATTACAATCGAGTTTTGTTGAAAAAGAATTGAATTCTTTACGTTAGGTAACCAAAAAATGTTGTAATAAAATGATTTTTTTCCATTATTTGAACTGCAGTTGTCGAATTATAAATGTCATTAGCTGGATTTTTTTAAACGTGACACTTTTTATTTGATAGTATACGCTTTAAAAATTAAAAGAAAACGTTTTACATCTTTTGTTATATAGCATTTCTTTATGCATCCGATAGTTTTGAACTACGGTTTATTTCAAAAAGTAGCAAAAATGTCTTTTTAAATATATTTAAACATTTTTAGCGACTGGTAAAATGTGCTACTAGAAGCGAAAGAGATTAAATATCAGGTTTACTACAATCGAGTTTCGTTGAAAAAGAATTGAATTCTTCACGTTAAGTAACCAAAAAATGTGGAATAAAATGATTTTTTTCCTTTTTTTATACTGTAGTTGTTAAAATATAAATGTTGTTTGTTGGATTTTATTAGACATAACACTTTTTACTTATTAGTAAACGCTTGAAAACTTGGAAGAAAATGTTTTACAACTTTTGATTATATCATTTCCTTATGTATCTGATAGTTTTGAACTACGGTTTAATTCAGAAAGTAACAAAAATGTCTTTCTAAATATATTCAAACATTTTTAGCGACGGGTAAAATGTGCTACTAGAAGCGAAAGAGTTTAAATGTCAGGTTTACTAAAATCGAGTTTCGTTGAAAAAGAATTGAATTCTTCACGTTAAGTAAGCAAAAAATGTTGTAAAAAAATGATTTTTTTCCTTTTTTTGAACTGCAGTTGCGAAATTATAAATATTATTTGCTGGATTTTATTGAACGTAACACTTTTTACTTATTAGTATATGCTTGAAAACTTGAAAAAAAACTTTTACAGCTTTTGTTACATAGCATTTCTTTATGTATCTAATAGCTTTGAACAACGGTTTTATTTCAAAATGTACCAAAAATTTCTTTTTAAATATATGTAAACATTTTTAGCGACGGTAAAAATGTGTTACTAAAAACAAAACAGATTAAATGTCAGGTTTACTACAATCGAGTTTCGTTAAAATGAATAAAATTTTTCACGTAAAGTAACCAAAAAAATGTAGAATAAAATGATTTTTTTCTTTTTTTTGGACTGCATTTGTTGAAATATAAATGATATTTGGAAGATTTTATTAAACGTAAAACTTTTTATTTGCTGGTATATGCTTAAAGACTTAAAAGAAAACGTTTTACTACTTTTGTTTCATTGCATTTCTTTATGTATATGGTAGTTTTGAACTACCGTTTAATTCAGAAAGCAGCAGAAATTTTTCTTAAATATATTGTGAAATTTATAGTGACGGTAAAATTTTCTATAAGTAACAAGACAAGATAGATATCAATTGACTACAGTCGAGTTTCGTTAAAAAAGAATTGAATTCTTCACGTAAAGTAACCAAAAAATGTTGTAATAAAAAAATTTTTTTCCTTTTTTTGGCCTGCAGTTGCTGAAATATAAATGTTATTTGC
>NW_014571411.1:0-429 GCF_001313835.1 Polistes canadensis
TGATTTTATTTTGATCTAGGATATATAAAAGTATTGAAATTACTTTTTTGTATGTAAAATAATCTAAATTTATTTATAGAAAGTGGCTGAAAAGTTTCTCGACCGTTACGAGAAATGATGGAACATGTTTTAATGTAAAATGTTTCAATGTTTTCAATTAAAAACCATTTGGAAGATATTTATTGTATATATTAGGTTGGTGCGTATTAAATGTCGGATTTTAAAGTGGATATATAAAACTTTGTATCTTTTTTCAAAATCTCTTTATTTACTCTATTTGCTTGAATACACTTTTCCTAACAAGATTAAAATACACAGATACCTGTTCTAAAGAAATTCTGATCTTTAGAATCATATGTGGACTTTTTCAGATTGTCTTCATTTTTAGACTGTTTAGCACGTAAAAACTATTGTAAATGTTTAAAAAAA
>NW_014571411.1:1094-2380 GCF_001313835.1 Polistes canadensis
AAATAGTTTTCGAGAAATTTTGACAACCGGCTTTAGAAAAAGCGTTTTGAGAAAAACGCGTTGAAAGATTTGAGTGCTGGTATAAGAGCCATTAAAGAGTGGCTCTATATTTAAAACTACTACTCCTATCGACTTCAAAATTGAATACAATATTCTAGATGAGTTGTAGAATTGAAAAAAAAAATAAAAAAAAAAAATTTGTTTGAAAGTCCCAAACCCATGTAACCCCTTAATAATTAAAAAATTAAAACAAATTATTTTTCATCGAACGAATGATATCGAATTAACCAAAGAAAATTTTCCCACAAAAGCTATTATCCAATTGAAGAGAGGCAAATATATTTCTTATTTTTCTTTGTACATCGAATTTATTTATTAATTTTATCGATATTAAAACAAAAAAAAAGGGGAACGCACAAGTGTACGATGAATAAAACGAACAAAATTATTTATCATGTCGAGTGTGTGTTAGGATAATTGAACGAAAAATAATCTCGCAATTGATATTTTTAACTTTCGAAACGTTATTCAATTTACGAATGAAATATGTAGAAAAAAAAAAAGAAGAAAAGGAAACAATAAAGTAAAAGCCGTTAATATTTCAAATGGTTCTCGCTGGAAAAGTATTATGAAACCACTACAGATGGATAGATAAATAAATAAATAAATTAATAAACAAATAAATAAAAAAACAAACAAATACAAACAAAGAGAAGAATATATTCTTGCTCAGAAATATCGCAAACCTTCTTTCAACGAGTTACAAGAGGAAGAAATTAAGTTTTCGCAAAGGAAAATAGAAATAGAGAGTAGGGCGGGTGGGGGTGGAAGAGGGAGAGGTAAAGAGAGTCGAGTTCGTAATATTGCTTGGGGGAGGAGCCGTGGGAGGGTGGTTCGATACGTTGCGTTTAATTTATTCCACAGAATATGGTTCAAAGGAAGCAAAGAGACACCAACTACAACCAAGCTAACGTACTAAAAGAAAATTTATGCAAGGTCGCGTAAAACTTCGCCATTTCCTCCCCTAACCCCACCCCAACCCTTCCGGCGATATCTTTCTTTATCGAATGGTGGTGGGGTTGGGAGTGGGGGGTTGGGATGTTGAGAGAAGGAGAAGGAGGAGGAGGGTGCGAGAAACATTACGGATCAAATAAATTCTCAGTAACAGTTCTGGATTTCACGTTGGAAAAATACCGATTTAACGCTTTTAGGTAGAATCCTCCCCTCTCCCCCTCTACCCCTTTAATGCTTGATGAGTTTTCGATTAAGAGAGAGAGAGAGAGAGA
>NW_014571412.1:0-1112 GCF_001313835.1 Polistes canadensis
AAAGAAAACGTTTTACAGCTTTTGTTATATAGCATTTCTTTATGTATCTAATAGTCTTGAACTACGGTTTAATTCAGAAAGTAGCAAAAATTCCTTTTTAAATATATTAACTTTTTTTGAGAAGGTAAAAATGTGCTATTGAAAACTTAACAGAATAGATGTTTGGTTGACTACAACAGAATTTTTGAAAGAAAATTTAATTGTACACGTAAAGTAACCAAACATAGTTATAATCAAATGATTTTTTCTCTTTCTTCGACAGCAGTTGCTGAAAAGTAAATAATATCAGCCTAAATTTATTAGACAGACAACTTTTTACCTAATAGTATACGCTTTAAAACTTAAAAGAAAATGTTTAACAGCATTTGTTATATAGCATTTCTTTATGTATCTGCTAGTTTTGAACTACGGTTTAATTTAGAAAGTAGCAAAAACTTTTCTTTAATATATTAAATCTTTTTTGTGAAGTTAAAAATTTGCTATTAGAAAAAAGACAGAATTGAAGTCAGGTGTACAACAATCAAGTTTCGTTGAGAAAGAATTGAGTTCTTTACTTAAAATACACAATAAATGTTGTAATAAAATGATTTTTTTCCTTCTTTTCGACTGCAGTTGTTGAAATATAAATGTTATATGCTTTATTTTATTGAACGTAAAACCTTTTTATTTGTTAGTATACGCTTGAAAACTTAATTGATAACGTTTTACAGCTTTTGTTATATAGCTTTTCTTTATGTATCTAATAGTCTTGAACTACGGTTTAATTTAGAAAGTAGCGAAAATTTCTTTTTAAATATATTGACTTTTTTTGAGAAGGTAAAAATGTGCTATTAAAAACTTAACAGAATAGATGTTTGGTTGACTACTATAGAATTTTATCGAAAGAAAATTTAATTGTACACGTAAAGTAAACAAACATAGTAATAATCAAATGATTTTTTCTCTTTCTTCGACAGCAGTTGCTGAAAAGTAAATAATATCAGCTTAAATTTATTGAAAAGACCACTTATTACTTAATAGTATACGCTTTAAAACTTGAAAGAAAATGTTTTACAGCATTTGTTATATAGCATTTCTTTATGTATCTGATAGTTTTGAACTACGGTTTAATT
>NW_014571412.1:3034-4415 GCF_001313835.1 Polistes canadensis
ACTTTCTACTTAAGAGTATACGCTTTAAAACTTGAAAGAAAATGTTTTATAGCATTTGTTATATAGCATTTCTTTATGTATCTGCTAGTTTTGAACTACGGATTAATTTAGAAAGTAGCAAAAATTTCTTTCTAAATACATTTAAAGATTTTTAGCGACGGTAAAAATGTGCTACTAGAAACAAAACAGATTTATTGTCTGGTTCACTCTAATCGAGTTTCGTTAAAAAAGGATTGAATTCTTCACGTTACGTAACTAAGAAATATTGTAATAGAATAAATTTTTTTTCTTTTTTTGGACTGCAGTTGTTGAAATATAAATGTTATTTGTTGGATTTTATTGAACGTTACACTTTTTATTTGTTAGTATACACTTTAAAACTTGAAATCAAACGTTTTACAGCTTTTGTTATATACCATTTCTTTATGTATCTGATAGTTTTGAACTACGGTTTAATTCAGAAAGCAGCTAAAATTTCTTCTTAAATATATTAAATCTTTTTTGCGCAGGTAAAAATTTGCTATTAGAAACAAGACAAAATGGATGTTAGGATACTGCAATCGAGACTCGTCGAGAAAGAATTGAATTTTTCACGTTAAGTAACCCAAAAATGTTTGAATAAAATGATTTTTTATTTTCTTTTTACTGCAGTTGTTGAAATGTAAATGTTATTTGCTGGATTTTATTGAACGCAACACTTATTATTTTTTAGTATACGGTTTAAAACTTGAAAGAAAACGTTTTACAGATTTTTTTATATAGCATTTCTTTATGTATGAAATAGTCTTTAACTACAGCTTAATTAAGAAAGAAGCAAAAACTCCTTTTTAATTATACTGAATTTTTTTTGAGAATGTAAATATGTGTTATTTAAAACTAAACAGAATAGATGTTTGGTTGACTACAATAGAATTTTATCGAAAAAAAATTTTATTGTACACGTAAAGTATCCAAACATAATTATAATAAAATGATTTTTTCACTTTCTTCGACAGCAGCTGTGGAAAAGTATATGATATCAGCTAAAATTTATTGAACGTTTCACTTTTTATTTGTTAGTATGCGCTTTAAAACCTAAAAGAAAACGTTTTACAGCTTTTTAATATAGCATTTCTTTATGTAACTGTTAGTTTTGAACTACGGTTTAATTCAGATAGTAGCCAAATTTCTTTTTAAATATATTAAATTTTTATTGTGAAGGTAAAAATGTGCTACTAGAAACAAAACAGATTAAATGTCAGTTTTACTACAATCGAGTTTGGTTGAAAAAGAATTCAATTCTTCACGTTATGTAACTTAGAAATGTTGTAATAGAATGATTTTTAACCTTTTTTTGGACTGCAGTTGTAGAAATATAATTGTTATTTGCTGGATTTTATTG
>NW_014571413.1:0-4400 GCF_001313835.1 Polistes canadensis
AAAAAAAAAAAAAAGAAATCCCTCAATTACAAATTATGAAATGGAAATCAGAAAAAAATTATTTCATTTTCATTATTTATTATAGGTTATAGGACTATTGCTATTGAAATTTTTTGAGAATTTTAAGATGCCATGCCGCCACTCGGACTCGAACCGAGATGCTCTCGCACTGCTTCCTAAGAGCAGCGTGTCTACCAATTTCACCATAGCGGCTTGTTTGAAATCATAATAACCCGTTTTTATTCAATCGTCGAGATTAATTCAATACAATATTTGCTTTTTTGAACCAGTTCCGTTTCGATTTGCAAATCCCTTTTTCTTCATTAATTGAAATGTTTCATATTCATAATAATTATATATTACTTAGTTGTTTTTTGTTATTTTAAGTCAATTTTATTTTTATAGTACTGCTTTAATTTGTCAATGGACTTTCATGTAGTTTATGTTTGGACCCTTTGTAACTAGACGATTCTGTCTTTCATTCCAGAATAGACCTCAATTTGCAAAAATAGCAAATAAGAAATACATAGATTATAAAAAATAGACTATTTTTATCACAATTTCAACATGGCGTCGACGAGCTTTCTTTTTTGTAAATAGGTAGTTTTTTATCCAAAACAAATTAATTGGTAAAATTTTTCTTGTTAAGTATTGAACCGGATATGTCATATAAAAAAGTTTGGATTTCTATTGAAACGTATTTCAAAAGTAAAGGGCTTTTTTGATTGATTTCAAATGGACGAATATATAATATAGAAATTCCGAGAAACAATACTTCCGGAAGTTAAAATTGAACCATTTTCTATTTGCCTTTTTTATAAAATATACTATATAGGTGGAAAACTTTTTTTATTGTATTGTGACAAAACAAAGAGGTTGATGGGGAAAAAATCCCCATCTTATAAATGACAAAATAGACTAAAAAAGAAAGGTGATGAAATCTTCTCTATATATAGTTTTTCAAACAAAAACAAAAAGGACTATGTTAGGGTCGGCATAAGAGTTCTTATTCGTCATATCATAAGAAAAAAAGTTACAATTTTATATAGTTCGAAACATTAATTAGTAAATACAACCCAATTTAAATCGTTTATTTTAGATATTTTGATTCTAAATGCAAAGTATTTAGAATTTGTTATACCATTTTTTTTTAGTCAGGTCGATTTCGATTATTCCAAGGTTTCATTACCTATAAAAAAACTTTTTGAATTCCCGGTAGAAAGGGATTTTGCTAACGAAAAGGCTTTTAACGCCTCCCAATACCCCTTTTTTTTCCAAATATTTTTACGAATACGCTTTTTGTAAATTGAAGTACGTTTTTTTGGAACTGCCATTTAAAATTGAATTGATTATTCATTGTTATAATTGGATGTGAAAGACATCTATTGTTCAAACGAATCTTTGTTTTCTATTCATTATCTATGTATTTAGATTTTAGGCGATACCTTTAAATTTTTGAAAATAGAAAAGCATAACATAATTATAAACTAGAAATCTATTTTCTATATTTCTCTTAAAATAATCGAAAATATTTGATTAGGAGAAACAAAATATTCTACTTCATAGAATATCCATAAAATAAAACAAATCCAATTTGTACGAAATTGATTAAGACTAATTCAAATTATTGAAAAACTGTAATTCTTTAATACTTAAATTTTTTTATCATTATTGACTTTATTAGATCTTTAGTAAATTTTATTGATTCATAGTCTTTTTTAGTCGAATCGTTATCCTTTATTCTTAAATATGTATTTGACTTAAATGGAAATGAAAGTGGAATTTTTTTATCTTCCTACTTCATAGGCTTCAATATTTTTCATTTATTTAATAATTATTAATTAAGTACTAACTTTTACTAATAAATTGGTTATTTGACCAAATATACGTTCGTGATTTGAATATTAAAAAAAAAATGCTCAACATCAATATGAATATTTGATATAGAATAGAAAATGTAAAATGAAAAAAATGCTATTTAAGTTATTATATATCTTGGTTTTTTTATTGACTTCTTTCAAAAGAGGCACGAGCCTACGAATCGTAAACAAAAAAATTAATTAATATAAAATTTTTCTATTCTATTATGGAACATATATACCAATATGCATGGATCATACCTTTCCTTCCACTTCCAGTTCCTTTGTTAATAGGAGCTGGCCTTTTCTTTTTTCCGATGGCAACAAAAAATCTTCGGCGTATATGGGCTTTTTCGAGTATTTCGTTGTTAAGTATAGTTATGGTTTTTTCGATGAAATTGTCTATTCAGCAAATAAATAGTAATTCCATTTATCAATATGTATGGTCTTGGACCATTAATAATGATTTTTCTTTAGAATTTGGCTACTTACTCGATCCACTTACTTCTATTATGTCAATGTTAATCACTACTGTTGCAATTCTGGTTCTTATTTATAGTGATAATTATATGTCTCATGATCGAGGATATTTGAGATTTTTCGCATATATGAGTTTTTTCAATACTTCTATGTTGGGATTAGTTACTAGTTCGAATTTAATACAAATTTATATTTTTTGGGAATTAGTTGGAATGTGTTCATATCTATTAATAGGTTTTTGGTTCACACGACCTATTGCCGCAAATGCTTGTCAAAAAGCATTTGTGACTAATCGTGTAGGAGATTTTGGCTTATTATTAGGAATTTTAGGTCTTTATTGTATAACAGGTAGTTTTGAGTTTCAGGATTTGTTTGAAATATTCAATAATTTAATTAATGATAATGAGGTCAATTCCTTATTTTGTATTTTATGTGCTTTATTGTTATTTGCTGGTGCAGTTGCTAAATCTGCCCAATTTCCCCTTCATGTATGGTTACCCGATGCTATGGAGGGTCCTACTCCTATTTCAGCTCTCATACATGCTGCTACCATGGTAGCAGCGGGTATTTTTCTAGTTGCTCGACTACTTCCTCTTTTCATAGTTATACCTTATGTAATGTATGTAATATCTTTTATAGGTATAATAACAGTACTGTTAGGAGCGACCTTAGCTCTTGCTCAAAAAGACATTAAGAGAAGTTTAGCTTATTCTACAATGTCTCAGTTGGGTTATATGATGTTAGCTCTAGGTATGGGTTCTTATCGAGCTGCTTTATTTCATTTGATTACTCATGCTTATTCAAAAGCATTATTGTTTTTAGGATCTGGATCCCTTATTCATTCAATGGAAACTATTGTTGGATATTCTCCGGATAAAAGTCAAAATATGGTTCTTATGGGGGGGTTAACAAAACATGTGCCAATTACAAAAACTGCTTTTTTAATAGGTACACTTTCTCTTTGTGGTATTCCGCCTCTTGCTTGTTTTTGGTCCAAAGATGAAATTCTTAATGATAGTTGGGTGTATTCGCCAATTTTCGCAATAATTGCTTATTTCACGGCCGGATTAACCGCATTTTATATGTTTCGAATCTATTTACTTACGTTTGAGGGACATTTCAATCTTTTTTTTAAAAATTACAGTGGAAAAAAAAGTAGTTCTTTTTATTCAATATCTTTATGGGGTAAAGAAAGAGTGAAAAGGATTAATCAAAAATTTCCTTTATTAACCTTATTAACAATGAATAATAAGGAAAGAGCTTATTTTTTTTCGAAAAAACCATATCAAATTGATGAAAATTTAAGAAAAATGATGCCATCTTTTATTACTATTACTGATTCTGACAATAAGAATATTTCCGCATATCCTCATGAATCGGACAATACGATGTTATTTCCTTTAATTTTATTGATTCTGTTTACTTTCTTCATTGGATTTATAGGAATTCCATTCAATCAAGAAGGAATGGATTTGGATATATTAACTAAATGGTTAACTCCATCTATAAACCTTTTACATTCTAATTCGAATACTTCTATGGACTGGTATGAATTTGGGATAAATGCCACTTTTTCAGTTAGTATAGCTTATTGGGGAATATTTATAGCTTTCTTTTTTTATAAACCCGTTTATTCATCGTTAAAAAATTTTGACTTAATTAATTCATTTAATAAAAGAGGTCAAAAGAGAATTTTTTGGGACAAAATAATAAGTATCATATATAATTGGTCTGCTAACCGCGGTTATATAGATGCTTTTTACGCAACATCTATAATTAAGGGTGTACGAGATTTGGCCGAAATAGTTTCGTTTTTTGATAGACGAATAATTGATGGAATTCCGAATGGTTTTGGTGTTACAAGTTTTTTTGTAGGGGAAGGTATCAAATATGTAGGAGGGGGCCGAATATCCTCGTATCTTTTTTGGTATTTATTTTATGTATCAATTTTTTTATTAATATATTACATTAATATTTAGTGTAGTTTCAGGTGAAAACATTTTTTTTATTATACCACGATAGGATCCATTTAATAAAGGATCATGTGTTTTTTGCAAATAT
>NW_014571414.1:0-2199 GCF_001313835.1 Polistes canadensis
AATGTCTTTCTTTATGAATAAAAGCATCTAATTTATCAAATCTGTTTGCATTTATTTAAATGTACTAAACTTATCAAATATTTTTCTATTTGAATCAAGGCAATACCTCATAAGTTCTCTTTCCATTTGAACACAAGTACCAAACAAATCAAATCTTTTTTTATTGGAATGAATGTAACTAACTCATAAAATCTCTTTTTATTTGATTAAAAGTTCTTAAATCCTAAAATCTTTTTTTGTTTTAACGAAAGAACTAAACTTATCAATTCTTTTTCTGTTTAAATGTAAGCAAGTAATTCATTTTATTTTTTTCCTTTTAAGTAAAATTACTAAGCTTATCAATTTTCATTTCAATTAAACTTAAGTACTTTACTTATCAAATGCCTTTCTATTTGAGTGAAAGTACAGGCCTTTTAAATCTCTTTGTATTTGTATGAAAACACTTAACATATACAATTTTCTTTCATGTGAATGAAAGTACTCAATATATGAAATTACCTTTTATTACAATAAAAGTATGTAACAAATCAAATCTTTTTCTATTTAAATTAAAGTATTTCAATTTTTAAATCTCATTCTATTTAAACGAAAGTATAAAACTCATGAATTCTTTTTTTTTTTGAATGCAAGTACTTAACTCATCAAATCTTTTACTATTTTAATAAATTGCGTATCCTGCGCAACGAGTTAGTAGGGCAGAGCGCCGGGGCGTGTACGGCTCTACTAAGGAGTAAAAGACGTGCGATAAAGCAGTATCGTTGTTTTTGATAGTAACTACGGTAGCGTCAAGATGTTTGCAAGTGCCCTTTTTTACTTTTAGCACGAGTTCTCCCACTACATTTATTACGCCAATCACACGTATCGATAGCAGCGTTATCCTCAGGCTTATCGGTGATTGGTCCAGCATGGCATCGCTTTATTGTATAAAGCCCAGCGTTTTCTTGCGCCTATCATTAATCGTTATACATCACGCGTAATTCATTGCTCGAGATTCATCTAACGTATAAAAGCTAAGACTTGCGAGAACTACTTCAAAGAAAACTATTTTTATTGCACAATACTACATCATTTAAGTTCATCCAAGCGACAAATTAACAAAGGCGGTCCTGCACGTTGCAAGAAATATCTTTATTTGCACGGATTCTTTGTCAACGTTTCAATCAGGGTTTTTATGCTGAAAGGCAAATATATATATAATACTTCTTAGTACTGACTAGGCTCAAATATATTTGTTATTGTGTTTTATTTTCTTATCGCCCTTCCCAATAATAAACAATCTCAATATCAACCGTAAGGAGATTTTTCGATTCACTACAATCTACTGGAGTACTGATTGAGGCATCGGTCGCATCAAGAAAAGTACTAAACATATCAAATCTCTTTCTATTTTAATTAAAGTACTCATCTTAGTAAATCTCTTTCTGTTTAAATAAAAGTACACGTTATATTAACCCTTTTTTATTTTTTTGAAAGGACTTTACATATAAATTTCCTTTTATTTTGAATGAAAGTTTTTAAAGATTTATACTTCTTTCCTTTTAAATAAAAGTTACTAACTCATCAAATCTCTTTTTATCTGATAAAAAGTATTTAATTCATAAAATCTCTTTCCATGTTACTGAAAGTAATCAACTCATTAAATCATTTTCTATTTAAATGTAAGTACTTAACTAATCAAATATTTTTCTATTAGTATAAAAGTACTAAGCTTGTCATATGTCTTTAAATTTTAATTTTAGTACACAATTCATCAAATCTCTTTCTATTTGAACGAAAGTACTAATTACATCAAATCTCTTTCCGTTAAAATGAAGTACCCTAACACATCAAATCTTTTTCTATTTAAATGAAGATACATAATATTTCAAAATTTTTCCATCCTAATAAAAGTACTACATTTATCAAATTTCTTACTATTTAAATTATATTACTAAATTTATTAAATCATTTTCTATTTAAATAAACGATCTTAAAGAATCTAACTTCTTTCTATTTAAATGAAAGTACTTATTCCATCAATTTTCTTTCTATTAATATAAAAGTACTCTACACATTTAATATCTTTCCGTTTGAATGAAAGTACAAAACTCATCAAAAGTCTTTTCATTTAAACAAAAGTGCACACCTTATAAGATCTTTTTCAATATGAATAAAAGTAATTTACTCATCAGATATTTTTCTAATTAAATAAAAGAACCT
>NW_014571414.1:3080-4004 GCF_001313835.1 Polistes canadensis
ATTTAAATGGAAGTATTTAACTCATCAAATCCTTTTTTAATTGAATGAAAGTTATAAACTTATCAAATCTCTTACCATTTAGGTTAAAGTACTCAACTCCTTAAATCGCTTTTAATTAAAGTTAAAATACTCAAATAATCAAATCTTTTCTCATTTTAATAGAAATACCTTACTTAGTAAATCTATTTTCATTTCAGTAAAAGTACTCAACTTATCTAATCTCTTTCCATTTGAACGAAAGAACTCGACTTATTTAATCTGTTTTCATTTTAATAATAGTACTTAAGATAACAAATCTTTTTTTTAGTTTAATTGAAAGTACTAAACATATATGAGTTTCTTTCCCTTTAAATAGTAGTACTAATTCATTAAATCTCTTTGTAATTTAATGAAAGTACCTACCTTTTTAAATCTCTTTCTACTTAAATAAAAGTACTCAACACATTAATTTTTTCCTATTTGAATGAAAGTACTTAACTCATAAAAACCTATTTTTATTTATATAAAAGGAGTCATTTTTTAAATCTTTTACTGTTTAAATAAATGGACTCAACCTATCAAGTCTCTGTCCATGTGAGTTTAAGTACTAATATTATCAAATCTACCTATATTTTAATGAAAGTATTTAGCTCATAATCTTACTTTCTATTTGAATAAAAATACTTAACTTAAAAAATCTATTTTCATAAAAATGAAAGTACTTAACTCATAGATACTCTTTTCATTTGAATAAAAGTACTTTGTTTGTTTATTCTATTTTTTATTTGAATAAATGTACTGAACTTGTTAAATCTCTTTTATTTAAAAGAAGGTACTTAACTCATTAAATATCTTTTTACTTGAATATAAGTAATAAATCCTATTTAGTTTTTTTATTTAAATAAAAGTACTTAATGCATCAAATCTCTTTCCATTTAAAGGAAG
>NW_014571415.1:0-3800 GCF_001313835.1 Polistes canadensis
TTTTTTCTAAATATATTAAAAATTTTTCAGCGAAGGTTAAAATGTGCTATTAAACACTATACAACAAAGATGTTTGGTTTACTACAATCGAATTTTGTCTAAATATAATTAAATAATAGACGTAAAGTAACCAAATAAAGTTGTAATAATATAATTTTTTACTGTTTTCCTTGTCTGCAGTTGTTTTAAAATAAAAGATATATGCTAGATTTTATTAGACCGAACACTTTTTATTTGTTAGTATACGCTTTAAAACTTGAAAAAAAATGTTTTATAGCTTTTATTATATAGCTCTTTTTTAAAAATTTTATAGTTTTTAACAACAGTTTTAATCCAAAAAGTAGCAAAAATGTCTTTTAAATTATACTAAAACATTTTTAGCAACTGCAGAAATCTGCTACTACAAACAAAACAGAATAGATGTCAGGTTGACTACAATCGAGTTTTATCGAAAAAGAATTGAATCCTAAACGTAAAGTAACCARAAAATGTTGTAATAAAATGATTTTTTCTCTTTTTGTAAACTGCAGTGGGTAAAATATGAATTCATTTGCTAGATGTTATTCAAACTAACATTTTTCATTTGTTAGTATACGCTTTAGAACTTGAAATWAAAATTTTTATAGATTTTGTTCTATAGCATTTCTTTAGATATCTAATTGTTTTTAGTAATAATTATTCTAGAAAGCAGCGAAAACTTTTCCTAAATATATTAAAACTTTTTTAGCGACGGTACAATATGCTATTAAAAACAAGACAGACTAGATGTCAGGTTTACTACAATCAAGTTTCGTCGAAAAACAATTGAAATCTACACGTAAATTAACCAAAAACTTTCTTAATAAAATGATTTTTTTCATTTTTCTTGACTGCAGTAGTCTAAATATAAATGATGTTTGTTAAATTTTTTTGGAATTTCTACTTTTTATTTGTAAGTACACGCCTAATAGCTTAGAAGAAAACGTTTCATAGCTTCTGTTAAATAGTACTTTTATAGATATTTTATATTTTTTAACTACGATTTAATCCAGAAAGTAGAAAAAATTTCTTTTTATATATATTTTCAATTTCTTAGCGAAGGTAAAAATGTGCTACTAGAAACCAAACAGAATAGATGTTAAGTTGACTACATTAGAATTTTGTCGGAAAAGCGTTAAAATCTAAACGTGAATAATTAAAAAAATTTGTAATGAAACGATTTTTTCTCTATTCTTTGACTGCAGTAGTGGAAAAGTAAATGATTTTCTCTAGATATTATTTAACATAACACTTTGTATTTGTTTTTATACGCTTTAAATATTGAAAGAAAACGTATTATAGCATTTGTTATATAGCATTTCTTTATATATTCGATATTTCTTAACAATTTGTTAATCTAAAAGGCAGCAAATATTTTTCTTAAATATATTGAAAAATTTTTAGCGACGGTAAAAATATGCTGTTGAAAACAAGACAGAAGGGAAGTAAGGTTTACTACAATCGAGTTTCTATGAAAGAGAAATGAATTCTACACGTAAAGTAACTTAGAAAAGTCGTAATAAAATGATTTTTTCTAATTTTTTTGATGGCAGTAGTCCAAATATTGATTATGTTTACTAAATTTATTAGGATATATTACTTTTATTTGTAAGTATACGCTTTAAATCTTGAAAGAAAACGTTTCATAGCTTCTGGTAAATAGCACTATTATAGAAATTTTATAGTTTATAACTACGATTGAATTCAGAGAGTTCCGAAAATTTTTGGTATATATTTAAAAAAATTTTTAGCGCAAGTAAAAATGTGATATTAGAAACTAAAAGTAGTAGATAATTGGTTGAATTCAATCGAATTTTTTCGTAATATAATTGAATGCTTAATGTGAAGTAACCAAATAAAGTTGTAATAAAATAATTTTTTTCTGTTTTTTTCGCCTGCAGTTGTTGTAAAATGAATGATATATTTTAGATTTCATGGGACCGAACACTTTTTATTTGTCAGTATACGCTTTAAAACTTGAAAGAAAACGTTTTATAGCTTTTGTTATATAGCTCTTTTTTAGAAATTTTATAGTTTTTAACTAAAGTTTTAATCCAGAAAGTAGCTAAAACTGGTTTCTAATTATATTAAAAATTTTTTAGCAAAGGTTTCCATGAGCTTTTAGAAACTATACAGAAAAGATGTTTGGTTGACTACAATCGAATTTCTTCAAAATATAATTGAATTCTGCACAAAAAGTAACGAAAAAAAGTTGTAATAAAATAATTTTTTTTTGTTTTCTTTGACATCAGTTGTTGTAAAATAAATGATATATGCCAGATTTTAATAGACAAAACACTTTGCGTTTGTTAGTATACGCTTTAAAACTTGATAGAAAACTTTTTATAGCTTTGGTTATATAGCTCTTTTTAATAAATTTTATAGTTTTTAACTACGATTTAATCCAGAAAGTAGCAAAAATTTCTTTTTAAATTTAATAATACATTTTTAGCAATGGTAAAAATGTGCTACTACATACTAAACAGAATAAACGTCAGGTTTACTACAATCGAGTTTTGTTAAAAAAGAATTGAATTCTTTACATAAAGTACGAAAAAAATGTAATAAAGTAATTTTTTCTTTTTTTTTGGCTGCAGTAGTCCAAATATAAATGATGTTTGCAGAATTTTTTCGGATTTAACTCTTCTTATTTGTTAGTATACGCTTTAAAGCTTGAAAGAAAACGTTCCATAGCGTCTGTTAAATTGCACTTTTTTAGATTGTTTTTATTTTATAACTACGCTTTAATCCCAAAAGTAGCTAAAATTTGTTTCTAAATATATTAAAAATTTTTGTGCGAAGGTTAAAATGTGCTTTTAGAAACTATACAGAAAAGATGTTTGGTTTACTAAAATTGAATTTCGTCGAAATATAATTGAATGCTACACGTTAAGTAACCAAATAAAGTTGTAATAAAATAATTTTTTTCTGTTTTCTTCGTCTGCAGTTGTTGTATAATAAATTATATTTGCTAGATTTTATTAGAAATTTTTTTTTTTATTTGTTAGTATGCGCTTTAAAACTTGAAAGAAAACGTTTTATAGCTTTTGTTATAAAGCTCTTTTTTAAAAATTTTATAGTTTTTAACAACTATTTAATCCAGAAAGTTGCGAAAATTTCTTTTTAAATAAAATAATACATATTTAGCAACGGTAACAATGAACTAATAGAAACTAAACAGAATATTGTTTGGTTGACTACAATCGAATTTCTTCAAAATATATTTGATTCCTACACGTGAAGAAACAAAATAAAGCTTAAAAAAAATGAATTTTTTCTGTTTTCCACGACTGCTGTTGTTGAAATATAAATTTTATTTGCTAGATATTATTTGAACTAAGACTTTTTATTTGTTAATATACGCCTAAAACTTGAAAGAAAATGTTTTATAGATTTATTTCAATAGCATTTCTTTAGATATCCGATAGTTTTTACAAATAAATAATCTAGATAGCAGGAAAAATTTTCCTTAATATATTAAAAAGTTTTTAGCGACGGTACAATGTGCTATTAAAAACAAGACAGAATAGATGTCAGGTTTACTGCTATCGAGTTTCGTCGAAAAAAAAATGAAATCTCAGCGTAAAGTAACCAAAAAATATCGTAATGAAATGATTTTCTCCCTTTTTCTTGAATGCAGTAGTCTAAATATAAATGATGTTTGCATAATTTATCCGGACTTAACACTTTTTATTTGTAAGTATACGCTTTAACGCTTGAAAGAAAACGTTTTATACCGTCTTTTAAATAGCATTTCTTTAGATTGTATTTATTTTATAACT
>NW_014571416.1:0-4377 GCF_001313835.1 Polistes canadensis
ATTTTTACCTTCGCTGAATATTCTTAAATATATTTAAAAGAATTTTTGCTACTTTCTGGATTAGATCGTAGGTTAAAACTATAAAATTTCTAAAATAGTGATCTTTAACAGGCGCTATGAAACGTTTTTTTTTAAGCTTTAAAGCGTATACTTACAAATAAATAGTGTTAGGTCCTACAAATTTTTGCAAACATTATTTATATTTCCACAACTGCAGTCCCAAAAAGAGGAAAAATTATTTTATTACTAAGATTTTTGGTTACATTTCTCTAGAAATTAATTCTTTTTCGACGAAATTCGATTGTAGCCAACCTTACATCCAATGTGTATAGTTTCTAATAGCACATTTTTACCGTCGCTGAATATTTTTCAATATATTTAAAAGAAATTTTCGCTACTTTCTGGATTAGATCGTAGGTTTAATCTATAAAATTTCTAAAAAAGTGCTATTGTTACGTCCTAACGTTATTAAATTTGTTATATTATTAATACAAGCGAAATTTGACATATTTTGTTTATATTTTATATTTTATATTCTATATTTTATATTTTATTTTTTATAGTTTATATTTTAATAACTCTAGGTTAGGATTTATGGTTTTTATTTAAATTCAGAATTAATTTGTCACTAATACGTGAAAGTCTTTTGAAGAACGATGCTTATAATATTCATTTTGTTTTTCTCTGAAAGCTACTCTTCTTCTGTTAGTTTTTACTTTTTGTGTATTTCATAAAATCTTATTTTTGTTCAAATCCTTATTGCGCACTATCGCAGGTAGCAACAGATCACGCGATTGACGTGTTTACGACAACGTACGCTAAAGGGCGTGGATCACGTGATCGAAGTGTTCTTTTCTATTTTCTTATTTTAATCTCAAATTTCACATATATTAACAATAGCTATATTAAAAGTTAAGAACGCTTCAATTTAGAATTAAGTCGTCGCTAAGACGAAACCACGTGATCGACGTGTTTTCTTTTATTTTCTTACTTTAATCTTGAATTTCTTATATATTAATATACGTATATTATATATTATTATATATATATATATATAAATAATGTATGTTAGTATATTATAATGGTTGTATTATATATGTATGTTAATATATTGTAATAGTTGTATTGAAAGTCGAGAACGCTCAAATTTCGAATTTATTCAATATTGTTGTTACATTTTTGTACGGCAAAATTTTCTCTCCATAAAATATTTATTTCCTCCGAGAATAATAATTGTCGGAACATTCTTCTCCAAGGGTTGCATTTCGCGGTGGAGAAAATTGTGGTTAAGAAAGCATTTTGCGTAAGTGGGAGGTACTCCCACTATTGCGAATGGGACTCTACGTGGTAGGGTGGCGTTTTTCCCTATATATAGGCTACCGCTTATATTCGATTGTTCAGTGTTCGCATAAAATTGAGTATACAACACATAATTTGAATAGTTCGCATTATATACTAAGTCTCTGACTTTTTGCTAGTAATTGTAGTTTAACATTCGATACTAAGATTCCGACATTTTTTATTAATCTTAAGTATTCCACTTCTTGTTACTAAGACTCGATATTTGTTATTATTTTTAAGCTTTTGTTACCGGAATTAGATACTAAGATTCATAATTTGTTATTATTTTTAGGCTTTTGCTACCGAGATTAGATGCTAAGATTCGAAATTTGTTATTATTATTATTAAGTTTTCTACATTTGGTTATAAGTTTAAGAATAAACTTTCTTTTCTATTTCTATTTTTGAATTTTGTAATTGCTCCTGTGCAATCCCCTTTCTGGGACGTAACAGGAAGGCAAAAACTGGTGGCAGCGGTGGAATAGAAAACGGAAGGAATTCTTAAACTTGCTTAGCTCTAGTCTTTAGTGTGTGATCGTGACAGTTTCGGAATTATATATTTTGTTTATGAAAATAACATGGCATCAGAAAGTGCACGCGTAAGGGTAGAATCTCCTGTCACAGACGAGGCGATAGGTGGATACGAAGATAAATTCGTAGAAAAGGAAGTGATAACGCGAAAGAAATTGGAAGAAATTATTTCATTTCAGGAACTATTGAGTAGATTACAATTAGAAACGTATAAGAAGCAAAAAGATCTAGACAAAAGAGAGAACGAGTTAGAAGTACAGAGGAAGGCGTTAGAACAAAAAATGCGTAAATTAGAGTTAAGAAAAGAGAATAATTCGTAGATCTGTAGGCAAAGATTTTTTCGGGTTCCAGGGGTTTGAAAACACGCGAAATCAGGAAGACTCATCGTTCATAACCGTAACCCGAACGCCTAATCTATCGCGATCTAGCTCTCCACGGCGTGTTCCACCTTTTCGAGCATCCTGTACTGCTTTAGATGATAGTAACGATTTAAAAACGGAAAATAAACGATTAAAGCGTGAATTAGATTATTTGAGGGGGGCAGTTGCTGCACCGCGTCCACCCTCTCAACTTCCGCGTACAATGAATGCTTCGATCAAATTGCGCGAAATTACAGAAGCGGTACCAGAGTTTGATGGTAACAACATCTCGGTTTCTCAATTTGCAAGAGCTTGTAAAAGAGCTCTTGGTTCTTTGCTCGCTTGTTATACTGCTGAAACTGAAACTTCACTTACAAGACTGCTTATTTCAAAATTGAACCGACACGCATATGTTGTTGTCAAAAATCTAAAAATAACTAAAGTAGAACAGTTAATAGATCGACTGAAAGATGCATTCATGCCGGCACGTGGTTCAAATTACTATCGTGGACAACTAGCCACTGAATTTAAAAAACTGAATGAGCATGTTCTCGATTATTTTAGTCGCGTCCGTGATTTGACACAGTCAATAGTTGATGAGGAATCAAAGCAAATTGGGCGTTTGGAACGATCTGTAGAGCGCAAGATAGAAGAGAAAGGCCTTGATGCCTTCATTCGCGGGCTTCCATCAGATTATCGCACTGCATTGCGATTCGAGCGGTACACCGATTTTAGAACAGCCCTGATTTGTCTACTTCGAATAGATAAACAAATTCAAGAAGATGCTAAAAGATCGGCTTCCCCGACTTTTAAGATCTGCGTCGCAAATGTAAGAAAGATTACAGAAATAATAATTTGCGGGCACTGCAAAAAGCAGGGTCGTAGAGAAAACACTTGCTGGCTAAAGACAAAGTCAGGTAGAAGTTCACTGAGTCCATCGAATTCGTCTCTTCAATCGGGGAAAAGAAGGAAGGGGCGTTGCAATTATTGCAAGAAATCAGAACATTGGAAATACGAATGTCGAAAATTAAAATATAATAATGATCGACGAAAAAAGCAGAACCAGGGAAACGACAAGACTGGTCCGGCGGAGGACGCTCGCCGTTCCCCTTCACCCGTACCGCGTCCGAGAACTCCGCAACCGACGCCAGGACCGTCGCAATCAGGCAGGTAAAATACGAACCTGTCAATAGGGCTCCCTTTGTCGCGGGTGCTTCTTAACAGCTTACCGGCCCCGTGACATTAATGATCGACACCGGCGCAAAAATTAATTTGATTAAGGCTAACGTATTACTAGAAACGACAGAGACGAACGTTACAGAAATAGTACAATTAACGGGCATCTCCCAAGACAGGCATTGCACCCTTGGTACTGCTAAAATTCGTATATTCGGGGAGGACGTTAAATTTCACTTGATCGAGGAAGATTTTCCTATTCAATCAAATAGTATTTTGGGAACAAAGTTACTACAGTCGAAATTTGCTACCATTGATTATACTAACGGATGTCTCAAATTTTGCAATAAATTAATCCCGTTTGTTAAGACGAAAGTCGTGCTCCCTGTGTATGCGGATGACTCGGTAGATAGCCCAATCCAATTCTATTCCAGACGCACAATGACAGGCGACGGGGACAATCATCTCGACAGTACCTTTGATACAATTGCAACGATGACAGAAGACAAAGACTCTGACGTTGAGGGAAACGGTGACTAAACGGAATACGATTGCTAATTCTCCTCATACACGCCGACAAGAAATGATTCGAACTTGGGATTGTTAACGGGAAATTTAGTAGAAACTAGGGATTCCTTGAATTTGAGGCGTGATATTGTGGTTGTATTTATAGATTTAGACGGTGCACCCTGCGACAGGGGCGCCGTGCTCTTAGACCAAACAGGACAGCTTCCGAAAAAAAGGAATTTTGTGTTAGCTAAAGCAAAAATGACGAACTTGAGAAAATATAAGCTGATATTAATTCCAATAAAAGAACATACGTCAAACTCCACGAAGGTGGAAACGTTAATAGAGGCAATTGGTGCATTGCTTACTGTCACTCGCGAATTTAACCTTAAATCAGCAAGCATTGCTAGAACACCCTATATCGATGGTATACCATGGTCGCTTGTCCAAAACAACCTTAATAA
>NW_014571417.1:0-3100 GCF_001313835.1 Polistes canadensis
GCTAAAAATATATAAATATACTTAAAAAGAAATTTTTGCTACTTTCTAAATTAAACCGTTGTTCAAAACTATTAGATAAATAACGAAATGCTTTATAACAAAAGTTGTAAAACGTTTTCGTTTAAGTTTTAAAGCGTATGCTTACAAATAAAAATTGTTACGTTCAATAAAATCCAGCAAATAACATTTATATTTCAACAACTGCAGTCAAAAAAAATGGGAGAAAATCATTCTATTACAACAGTTTTTGGTTACCTTGCGTGAAGAACTTAATTTTTTTTAAACGAAAATCGATTGGTATAAACCTGACATCCATTCTGTTTTGTTTCTAGTAGCAAATTTCAACCGTCGCTAAAAATATATAAATATACTTACAAAGAAATGTTTGCTACTTTCTAATTTAAACCGTAGTTTAAACTTATTAGACACATAAAGAAATGCTATATAACAAAAGCTGTACAACGTTTTCTTACAAGTTTAAAACCCAATACTAACAAATAAAAAGTTTTACGTTCAATAAAATCCAGCAAATAAAATTTATATTTTAACAACTGCAGTCCAAAAAAAGAGAAAAAATCATTCTATTACAACAGTTTTTGGTCACCTTGCGTGAAGAACTCAATTCTTTTTAAATGAAAATTGATTGTAATAAACCTGACAACTATTCTGTTTTGTTTCAAGTAGCAAATATTAACCGTCGCTAAAAATATATAATTATACTTAAAAAGAAATTTTTGCTACTTTCTAATTTAAACCGTAGTTCAAAACTATTAAATACATAAAGAAATGCTGTATAACAAAAGCTGTACAACGTTTTCTTTCAAGTTTTACCCCGAATACTAACAAATAAAAAGTGTTACGTTCAATAAAATCCAGCAAATAACACTTATATTTCAACAGCTGCAGTCCAAAAAAAGGGAAAAAATGATTCTATTACAACAGTTATAGGTTTCCTTGCGTGAAGAACTCAATTCTTTTTCAACGAAAATCGATTTTAATAAACCTGACATCCATTCTGTTTTGTTTCTAGTAACACATTTTACCCGTCGCTAAAAATATACTAATATACTTAAAAAGAAATTTTTGCTACTTTTTGAATTAAATCGTAGCTCAAAACTATCAGACACATAACGAAATGGTTTATAACCAAAGCTGTAAAACGGTTTCCTTTAAGTTTTAAAGCGTATAATAACAAATAAATGTGTTACGTTCAATAATATCCAGCAAAAAACATTTTTAATTCAACAAATGCAGTTCAAAACGAGGAGAAATATCATTTTATTAAAACATATCCTGGTTACATTACGTAAAAAACTTAATTATTTTTAACGAAAATCGATTGTAATAAACCTGACATCCGTTCGGTTTTGTTTCTAGTAGCAAATTTTTACCTTCACAAAAAAGATTTTGTACATTTAAAAAGAAATTTTTGCTACTTTCTGAATTAAACCGTAGTTCAAAACTATTAGATACATAAAGAAATGCTATATAACAAAAGCTGTACAACGTTTTCTTTCAAGTTTTAAAGCGAATACTAACAAAATAAAAAGTGTTACGTTCAATAAAATCCAGCAAATAACATTTATAATTCAACAACTGCAGTTCAAAAAAAGGAAAAAAATCATTTTATTACAACATTTTTTGGTTACTTTACGTGAAGAACTCAATTCTTTTTCAACGAAAATCGATTGTAATAAACYTGACATCCATYCTGTTTTGTTTCTAGTAGCACATTTTAACCTTTGCTAAAAATATATAAATATACTTAAAAAGAAATTTTTGCTACTTACTCAATTAAACCGTAGTTCAAACCTATTAGATATATAAAGAAATGCTATATAACAAAAGCTGTACAACGATTTCTTTCAAGTTTTAAACCGAATACTAACAAATAAAAAGTGTTACGTTCAATAAAATCCAGCAAATACCATTTATATTTCAACAAATGCAGTCCAAAAAAAGGAAAAAAATCATTCTATTACAACAGTTTCAGGTTACTTTGCCTGAAGAACTCAATTCTTTTTCAAAGAAAATCGATTGTAATAAACCTGACATCCATTCTGTGTTGTTCCTAGTAGCACATTTTTACCTTCACAAAAAAGATTTAATACATGTAAAAAGAAGTTTTTGCTACTTTCTGAAGTAAACTGTAGTTCTACACTATTAGATACATACAGAAATGCTATATAACAAAAGCTGTACTTCGTTTTCTTTCAAGTTTTAAATCGAATACTAACGAATAAAAAGTTTTACGTTCAATAAAATCCATTAAATAACATTTATATTTCAACAACTGCAGTGCAAAAAAAGGGAAAAAATCATTCTATTACAACAGTTTTTGGTTACCTTGCGTGAAGAACTCAATTCTTTTTCAACGAAAATCGATTGTAATAAACCTGACATCTATTCTGCTTTGTTTCTAGAAGCCAATTTTAACCGTTGCTAAAAATATATTAATATACTTAAAAAGAAATTTTTGCAACATTCTAATTAAACCGTAATTCAAAACTATTAGATACATAAAGAAATGCTATATAACAAAAGCTGTACAACGTTTTTTTTCAAGTTTTAAAGCGAATACTAACAAAACAAAAAGTGTTGCGTTCATTAAAATCCAATAAATTACATTTATAATTGAAAAACTGTAGTTTAAAAAGAGGAAAAAAATCATTTTATTACAAAATTTTTTGGTTACTAAACGTTAAGAACTCATTTTTTTTCAACGAAAATCGATTGTAATAAACCTGACATCCATTCTATTCTGTTTCTAGTAGCACATTTTAACCGTCGCTAAAAATATATAAATATACCTAAAAAGAAGTTTTTGCTACTTTCTGAATTAAATCGTAGCTCAAAACTATCAGACACATAACGAAATGGTTTATAACAAAAGCTGTAAAACGGTTTCCTTTACGTTTTAAAGCGTATAATAACAAATAAATGTGTTACCTTCAATAATATCCAGCAAATAAGATTTATAATTCAACAAATGCAGTTCAAAACGAGGAGAAATATCATTTTATTACAACATATCCTGGTTATATTACGTAAAAAACTCAATTATTTTTAACGAAAATCGATTGTAATAAACCTGACATCC
>NW_014571418.1:0-1147 GCF_001313835.1 Polistes canadensis
AAATATTGTATTGTATTGAACGTAACACATTATATTTGTTTGTATACGCTTTAAAACGTGAAAGAAAACGTTTTAAAGCTTTTGTTACATAGCATTTCTTTATGTATCTGATTGTTTTGAACTACGGTTTAATTCAGAAATCAGCGAAAATTTTTCATAAATATATAGAAAAAATTTATAGTGACGTTATAATGTGCTTTAGTAATAAGACAGAATAGATGTAAGGTTGACTACAATCGAGTTTCGTTTAATAAGAATCTAATACTTCACGAAAAGTAACCAAAATATGATGTAAATAAATTATTTTGTTCTTTTTTTGGACTGCAGTTGTTGAAATATAAATGTTATTTGGTGGATTTTATTGAACGAAATACATTTTATTTGTTAGTATACGCTTTAAAACTTGAAAGAAAACATTTTACAACTTTTGTCATATAGCATTTCTTTTTTATCTGATAGTTTAGAACTACAATTTAATTCAGAAAGTAGCGAAAATTTCTTTTTCAATATATTGAATTTTTTTTGTGAATGTAGAAGTGTGCTTTTAAAAACTTAAAAGAATAGATGTTTGGTTGACTACAATAGAACTTGGTCGAAAAAAAATTTATTTGTACACGTGAAATAACCATACTTAGTTGTAATAAAATGATTTTTTCTTTTTCTTCGACTGCAGTTTTTGAAATATAAAAGTTATTTGCTTGATTTTATAGGATCTAAATTTTTTTTTTTTTAGTATACTCTTTAAAACTTGAAAGAAAACGATTTACAGCTTTTGTTATATAGCATTTCTTTTTGTATCTGATAGTTTTGAACTACAGTTTTATTCAAAAAGTAGCGAAAATTTCTTTTTTAATATATTGAATTTTTTTTGTAAAGGTACAAATGTGCTATTAAAACTTAACAGAATAGATGTGTGGTGGACTACAATAGAATTTTGTCGAAAAAAAATGTAATTGTGCATGTGAAGTAACAAAACATAGTTGTAATAAAATGATTTTATCTCTTTCTTCGACTGCAGTTATTGAAATATAAATGTTATTTGCTTGATTTTATTGGATTTCAAAATTTCTATTTGTTAGTATACGCTTTAAAACTTGAAAGAAAACGTTTCACAGCTTTTTTTATATAGCATTTCTTTATGTATCTG
>NW_014571418.1:2619-4091 GCF_001313835.1 Polistes canadensis
AAGTAACCAAAAAATTTTGTAATAAAATGATTTTTTTCCCTTCTTTCAACTGCAGTTGTTGAAATATAAATGTTATTTGCATGATTTTATTGAACGTAACACTTTTTATTTGTAATTATACGCTTTAAAACTTGAAGCAAAACGTTTTACAGCTTTTTTTATATAGCATTTTTTTATGTATATTCTAGTTTTGAACTACGGCTTAATTCAGAAAGCACCAAAAATTTTTCTATTATGTATTGAAAAATTTATAGTGACGGTAAAATGTGCTATTCGAAACAAGACAAAATAATTGTCAGGTTTACTACAATCGAGTTTCGTTGAAAAAAAATTTAGTTCTTCACGTAAAGTAACCAAAAAATGTTTTAATATAATGATTTTTTTCCTTCTTTGGACTGCAGTTGTTGAGATATAAATGTTATTTGCAGGATTTTATGGAACGTAACACTTTTTGTATGTTAGTATGCGCTTTAAAACTTGAAAGAAAACGTTTTACAGCTTTTAATATATAGCATTTCTTTATGTATCTGATAGTTTAAGACTAAGGATTAATTAAGAAAGTAGCGAAAATTTCTTTTTAATTGTATTTAAAAATTTTTAGCCACGGTAAAAATGTGCTACAAGAGACAGAACAAGGTAAATGTCCAGTTTACTACAATCGAGTTTTGTTGAAAAAGAAATAAATTCTTCACGTCAAGTAACCAAAAAATGTTGTAATAAAATGATTTTTTTCCTTTCTTTAAACTGCACTTGTTAAAATATAAATGTTTTCTGCTGGATTTTATTGAACGTAAAACTTTTTATTTGTTAGTATATGCTTTAAAACTTGAAAGAAAACGTTTTAAAGCTATTGTAATATAGCATTTTTTTTTGTATCTGATAGTTTATAACTTCGATTTATTTCAGAAAGTAGCGAAAATTTCTTTTAAAATATATTGATTTTTTTTTGTAAATGTACAAGTGTGCTTTTAAAAACTCAACAGAATAGATGTTTGATTTACTTCAATAGAATTTTGTCAAAAAAAAATTTTTTTGTACCCGTAAAGTATATAAGCATAGTTGTATTAAAATGATTTTTTTCCTTCTTTTGGACTGCAGTTGTAGAAAAATAAATGTTATTTGCTGGATTTTATTAAACGTAAAACTTTCTATTTTTTAGTAATCGCATTAAAATTAAAAAAAAAACGTTTTACAGCTTTTTTTATATAGCATTTCTTTATGTGTGTGCTTGTTTTAAACAACGGTTTAATTCAGAAAGTAGCAAAAATTTCTTTTTAAATATAATAAATCTTCTTTGTGTAGGTAAAAATGTGCTATTCGAAACAAGACAGAATGAATGTCAACTTTACTACAATCGAGTTTCGTTAAAAAAGAATTGAATCCTTAACGTTAAGTAACCTAAAAATGTGGTAATAAAATGATTTTTTTTCTTCTTTTGGACTGCAGTTGTTGAAATATAAATGTTATTTGCT
>NW_014571419.1:0-1152 GCF_001313835.1 Polistes canadensis
AAAGTGTTGCGTTCAACAATATCCCGCAAATAACATTTATATTTTAACAACTGCAGTTCAAAAAAAGAAAAAAAATAATTCTATTACAACATTTTTAAATTACTTAACGTAAAGAATTCAATTCTTTTTCAATGAAACTCGATTGTAGTAAACCTGGCATTTAATCTGTTTTATTTCTAGAAGCAAATTTTAACCGTCGCTATAAATGTTGAAATATATTTAAAAAGAAATTTTTGCTACTTTCTGAAATAAACCGTAGATCAAAACTGTTAGATACATAAAGAAATGCTATAAAACAAAAGTTGTAAAACGTTTTCTTTCTTGTTTTAAAGCGTATACTTGCAATATAAAAAGTGTTACGTTCAACAAAATCCAGAAAATAATATTTATATTTCCACAACTGCCGGTCAAAAAGAGGAAAAAAATCATTTTTTTACAACATTTTTTGGTTACTTAACGTGGATAATTCAAATCTGTATCAACGAAACAAGATTGTAGTAATCCTGACATTTAATCGGTTTTGTTTCTAGTAGCTCATTTTAACCGTCACTGAAAATGTTTAAATATGTTTAGAAAGAAATTTTTTCTACTTTCTGAATTAAACCGTAGTTCAAAACTACTAGATACATGAAGGAATTCTATATAACAAAAGCTGTAAAACGTTTTCTTTCTTGTTTTAAAGCGTATACTAACAAATAATAAGTGTTACTTTCATTAAAATCCAGCAAATAAGTTTTATATTTCCACAAATGAAGGTCAAAAAGAGGAAAAAAATCATTTTATTACAACATTTTTTTATTACAAAACATGGAGAATTCAATTCTTTTTCAACAAAACTCGATTGTAGTAAACCTGGCATTTAATCTGTTTTGTTTCTGGTAGCTTATTTTAACCGTAGCTGAAAATGTTTAAATATGTTTAGAAATAAATTTTTGCTACTTTCTGAATTAAACTGTAGTTCAAAACTATTAGATACATAAGGAAATGCTAAATAACAGAAGCTGTAAAACGTTTTTTTTCTTGTTTTAAAGCGTATACTAGCAATATAAAAGGTGTTACGTTCAATAAAATCGAGAAAATAATATTTATATTTCCACAACTGCAGGTCAAAAAGAGGAAAAAAATCATATTATTAAAACATTTTTTGGTTAC
>NW_014571419.1:2479-3450 GCF_001313835.1 Polistes canadensis
TGTAAAACGTTTTTTTTCTTGTTTTAAAGCGTATACTTGCAATATAAAAAGTGTTACGTTCAATAAAATCCAGAAAATAATATTTATATTTTCACAACTGCCGGTCAAAAAGAGGAAAAAAATCATTTTATTACAACATTTTTTGGTTACAAGACGTGGAGAATTCAATTCTTTTTCAACAAAACTCGATTGTAGTAAACCTGACATTTAATCTGTTTTGTTTCTGGTAGCTTATTTTAACCGTAGCTGAAAATGTTTAGATATGTTTAGAAATAAATTTTTGATACTTTCTGAATTAAACCGTAGTTCAAAACTATTAGATACATAAAGGAATGCAATATAACAAAAACTGTAAAACGTTTTTTTTCTTGTTTTGAAGCATATACTATCAAATAAAAAGTGTTATGTTCAATAAAATCCAGCAAATATTATTTACATTTTAACAACTGCAGGTCAAAAAAAGGAAAAAAATCATTTTATTACAACGTTTTTTGATTACTTAACGTGGAGAATTCAATTCTGTATCAACGAAACTAGATTGTAGTAATCCTGACATTTTCTCTGTTTTATTTCTAGCAGCACATTTTAACCGTTGCTAAAAATGGGAAAATATATTAAGAAAGCAATTTTAGCTACTTTCTGATTTAAACCGTATGTCAAAACTATTAGATACATAAAGAAATGCTATATAACAAAAGCTGTATAACGTTTTCTTTCTTGTTTTAAAGCGAATACTAAAAAATAAAAAGTGTAGTGTTTAATAAAATCCAGCAAATAATATTTATATTTCCACAACTGCTTGTTAAAAAGAGGAATAAAATCATTTTATTACAACATTTTTAAATTACCTAACGTAAAGAATTCAATTCTTTTTTAACAAAACTCGATTGTAGTAAACCTGACATTTGATCTGTTTTGTTTCTGGTAGCTTATTTTACCCGTAGATGAAAATGTTTAGATATGTTGAGAAA
>NW_014571420.1:0-3819 GCF_001313835.1 Polistes canadensis
ATGGTCTGCCCCACGGGTCTGCCTCCAGTGTCCCCACGAAGTCTCTCCAGGCAGTGGCTTTGGCCTTCCTAATGGCCCTCTTCAATTGTTTTTTAGTCTCCCTGCGGGCCTACCCTGACGCAACCCTGACGCATCCCTAAACCAACCCCGACGCTATAACCCTGAAGAATCACTAAAGCAACCCTGATCGTCCAACCCTGACGCATCCCTAGAGCACTTTCGACTTTCCAACTCTAAAGCAACCCCGACGTTCCAACCCTGACGCATACTTATAGCAACCCCAAAGTTAAACTCCTGGCCTACCCCTAAAGCAACTCTGACGTTCCACTCCTGACGCATTCCGAAAGCAACCCTGACGTTTAAACCCTTACGCATTCCCAAAGCAAATTCGATGTTCCAACCCTGACGCCTCCCCAGAACAACACTTGTGTTCCAACCCTGACGAATCTCCAAAGCAACCCCGACGCTTAAGCCCTTACGTATTCTTAAAGCAACTTCGACGTTTAAACACTAACGCATCCCTAAAGCAACCCCGACGTTCTAAATCTGACGCATCCCCAAAGTAAGCCCAAAGTTCCCACCCTGACGAATCCTCAAAGCAACCCTGACGTTCGAAGCCTGACGCATCCCCAAAGCAACCCCGACGTTTTAACCCTGACGCATCTGTAAAGCAGCCCTGACGTTCCAAACCTAACGTATTTCTAAAGCAACACCGACGTTTAAACCCTGACGCATTCCTAAAGCAACCATGACGTTACAAGCCTGACGAATCCTGAAACTGACCCCGATGTTCCTACCTGGACGCATCCACAAAGCATACTGGACGTTCCTATCCTGACGCACTTTCAAAGCAACCCTGACGTACCAACCCTGACGTATCTTCAAAGCAACCCGGGCGTTCCCACCCTGACGCATCCATAAAGCAACCGCGACGTTCCAATTGTGACGCATCCCTAAAGCAACCCCGACGCTTAAACCCTTACGCGTCCCTTAAGCAACAACGACGTTCTAACCCTAACGCATCCCCAAAGTAAAGTTGACGTTCCCACCCTAACGCATCCCTATAGCAACCCTGACGTTCCAAGCCTGACGCATCCCCAAAGCAACCCCGACTTTCTAATCCTCACGCATCCTTAAAGTAACTTTGACGTTCCAATTCTGACGCATCCCCAAAGCAACCCCGACGCTTAAACCCTTACGCATCCTTAAAGCAACTTCGACGTTTTAACACTAACGCATCCCTAAAGCAACCCAGACGTTCTAAATCTGACGCATCCCCAAAGTAAACACGACGTTCCCACCGTTACGTATCCCTAAAGCAACATCGACGTTCCAAACCTGACGCATCTCTAAAGCAACCCCGTCGATCTAACTTTGACGCATCCCTTAAGCTACCCTGATGTTCTAACCCTGACACAACCTTAAAGCAAGGTCGACGGTCTAACCCTAATGCAACCCTGACAATCCAACCCTAACGCATCCCTAAAGCAACCTAGACGTTCCAACCCTAACGCATCCTTAAAGTAACCCCGACGTTTCAACCCTAAAATCATCCTGACGTTCTATCCCTGACGCATCCCTAAACAAACCCTGACGTTCCAACCCTGACGCATCCCTAAATCAACACCGACGTTCGAACCCTGATGCATCCCTAAAGCAACCCCGACGTTTCCACCCTGACGCATCTGTAAAGCAACCCCGAGGTTCCCAATCTGACGCAACCCTAAAGCAACCTCAAAGTTCCAACCCTAAAGAAACCCCGACGTTCTAACTTGACGCAACTTTAACGCAACCCTGACGCATCCGTAAAGCAGCCCCGACGTTCCCAATCTGACGCATCCCTAAGGCAACTTCGACGTTCCAACACAGACGCACCCTTAAAGCAACCTTAAATTTCAACCCTAATAAAACCCCAAAGTTCTAGCCCTGACGCATCCCTAAATAACCCCGACGTTTTAACCCTGACGCATCCCTAAAACAACCCTGACGTTTCTCCCTGACACATTTCAAAATTCACTCCGACGTTCCAGCCCTGACGCATACTAATAGCTACCTAGACGTTCCAACCCTGACGCATCTTTAAAGCAAACCTGACGTATCAACTCTAACGCATTTTAAAAGAAACACCGACGTTCAAACACTGTCGCATCCCTAAATCAAACCCAACGTTCCTACCCTGACGCATCTCTTAAGCAACCCTGACGTTCCAACTCTGACGCATCACTAAAGCAACTTTGAAGTTCCAACCCTAAAGCAACCCCGACGTTCCAACACTAACGCATCCCCAAAGCAACTTTGACGTTCCAATCCTGACGCATCCCTAAAGCAACTTTGAATTTCCCACCCTAAAGCAACCTCGACGTTCCAATTCTGACGCAAAATCAAAGCAACCCCAACGTTCAAACCCAGAAGCATTCCTAAAGCAACCCCGACGTTTCAACCCTAACACATCACTAAAGCAACATCGACGTTCAAACCCTGACGCAACCCTAAAGCAACCCCGACGTTTCAAACCTGACGCATCTCCAAAGCAACCCCGACGTTTCCACCCTGACGTATCTTTAAAGCAATCCCGACGTTCAAACCAAGACGCACACCCAAANTAAAGCAATCCCGACGTTCAAACCAAGACGCACACCCAAATCCACTCTGAGGTTTCCACCCTGACGCATTCCAAAAGCCACTTCGACGTTCCAACCCTGACGCATTCCTAAAGCAACTTTGAAGTTCCAACCCTAAAGCAACCCCGACGTTCCCACTATGACGCATCATCAAATCCACCAAGACGTTCAAACCCAGACGCATTCCTAAAGCAACCCCGACGTTCCAACCTTAAACGCATCCCTAAAGCAACATCGACGTTACAACACTGATGCATCTCCAAAGCCACCCCGACGTCCCAACCCTGACGCATTCCTGAAGCAATCCCTACGTTAAAACCAAGAAGCATCCCCAAAGCAACTCCGACGTTCCAACACTAACGCATCCCTAATGCAACTTCGACGTTCCAACCCTGACGCATCTCTAACGCAACTTTAAAGTTCCAACCCTAAAGCAACCTACACGTTCCAACCCTGACGAATCATCAAAGCAACTCTGACGTTTAATCCAGACGCATCCCTAAAGCAACCCCGACGTTCTGACCCTAACGCCTCCCTAAAGCAACTCCGACGTTCAACTTTTACGCATACCTAAAGTAACCCAGACGTTCCCATCCTGACGCATACTTATAGGAACCCTGTCGTACCCATCCTGGCGCACCCCTAAAGCGACTCTGACGTTCCAATCCTGACGCATCCCGGATGCAACCCCGACGTTTAAACCCTGACGCATCCCCAAAGCAAATTCGACGTTCCAACCTTGACGCATCCCCAAAACAACACTGACGTTCCAACCCGGACGCATTCCTAAAGCAAACTCGAAGTACCAACCCTGACGCATCCTTGAAGCAACCCTGACGCTCAAACCCTGACGCTTCTTTTAAAGCAATCCTGACATTCTAACCCTGACGCATCCCTAAAGCAATACTGATGTTCCAACCCTTACGCATCCTCAAATCCACACCGGCGCTCAAACCCTAGCGCATACCTAAAGCCACTTCGATGTATTAATCATGACGTATCTCTAAAGGAACCTGGGCGCACAAACTCTGACGAATCCCTAAAGCAACCCTGACGTTCCCACTCTGACGCATTCCTAAAGAAACCCCTACGTTCCCACTCTGACGCATTTATAAAGCAACCGCCACGTTCCAACTCTGACGAATCCATATAGCAACCTCGACGTTTCTACCCTGACGCATCCCTAAAGCAACCCCGA
>NW_014571421.1:0-1080 GCF_001313835.1 Polistes canadensis
AACACTATAATAATACAAAGAAACGACGAGAAAACAAAATAATAATAATAATAATAATAATATCTAAACATAAAAACAATATGGATAATAAACAAAACTATTCATATGACATATACATATGTATTATACAGAAAGATACCGTTTATATAAGCCAGCATTAATTGTTATCATCGATACTCTCGTCGTCCCTTAGGTTCTAACTATAACAGTATAACCCTAACACACATACACACACACACGAGCTTTCAAGCTCGGCATTGACGTTTGAAGTGACCACAGTTGATCTCCCTCTATCTAAATCTGCCTCGTCCACTCTCATTAACGTGATTTTTTGGCAACTAAAAATTATAATCCTCCTACTCTCTTCCAATTATTATCCTTTTCTCTCTCTCTCACTCTCTCTCTCTCTCTTTGGGACATACAACTCGTCGATTAATTTATACTAATTATTCGAATATACTCGTTGCATTTCTGTACGTTGATAAGCTTATCCTATTATCCGTTTAGGTATACGCAACTCGCATAACTTCCAAATAACGATCTCCGAGATTATTCCCCATACCGATTGTTTCTATTCTCTGTTTTTTTTTTGTTTCTTTATTTTTTTTTTTTTTTTATTTATTTCTTTTATTTTATTCGATTAAACATCAATAAATACAGAGTTAGATAAACGTCGTTGAGAAAAGAAAAATATGAAGTAAAGTTTTATTATAATTATATATAATTATTTATATTTAATATAATTATATATAATTATTAATATTAATATATTATAATATATTTTATATAAAGATAAATATGAAGTAAAGTTTTATTACAATTTATTGGGATAGTATTTTATAAATGACGTAGATTGATTTATTATTAATATACCGATAATTAGAATTTTACATTTAAAAGTGTACGTATTCGTTTCATTTGATTTTCTTCATTTTCATCATATTAAGTATAAACTTTTGAATATTTATATTTCATACGTTATTGGATTGAGTGAAATGGTTTTTTTTTTTGTTATTTCAATGGTAAAACTAAACAACACAATTTTAATCGTATAGAAAAATGTTCTAAGTTTCATATGAA
>NW_014571421.1:3165-4414 GCF_001313835.1 Polistes canadensis
ATTTTTATTTTATATATTATTGTTATAAATATAATGTAATATTTTAACTGTCTCCTATTATAATATTGTCAGGTTTTTTTCTTTTTTTTTTTAAAAAGAAAAATTAAATCATAAATAATTTCAAAGCGCGATACGAATGTAAATAATTGAAAATACATCTCTCGTAGAAATAAATTACAAAATTGTGTATGCATATATAAATAAGTATATGAAAAGTTTGAAGCTTCGACGAGAAAAAAAGAAAAAAAAAAGGAAGGGTTTTATCATTTTTCATAGTAAAAACGAGTTTAACCGAAACAAAAAAAAATTGTTATCACATTGAGTCAGTTTGTGAAGCAACCATAATATTTGACATATTATTACGTACCTTGGTATCTACGTCGATCCAAAAAAAAAACTCGTTCATCTCCATTTGGATCCATGACGTTAGTATCTGCAAAATAATAATTAATATTAAATTAAAAAAATGTGAAAAAGAGAAGAAAAGAAAAAAATATCACCGGTCACGGAAAATGCTTAATTACAAAGGACACCAGAAGGAAAATCTTCGTTCCGATTTTATCTCAGGTTATTTCCTTTTTTTTTTTCGTTCTTTTCTTTTTTTTTTTTTCAACACAGTTTCTATCTCGTTAATTGCCCCCCAACCATCGGCTACGGACAACGGGTGAGACTGATTATTGAATTCCTGTTCCCCCTCCCCTTATTGTGCATTTTTATAATTGGCCGATTGTTGACGGATTGCTCATCGAGCTGTACACTAAATATTTCTACAAGAAAAGTTTCTCATCTCTCCTCTTTTTATTATTGTTTCTCGTTGTTTTTTAATATTTTTTCTTTTATTTTATTTTCCTTTTTTTTTATTTCTACTTACAACGAAATAAACTTCTAAACTCTCAAATTTTATTACAAAAGGAACATTATATTATAGGTTGTTTAAAAAAAAATGTAATGTCATTTAAATGATTTGAAAATTGGTCAAAAAAAAGATTTTCCCGCATCAAAACATCAGATGTAAGCAAAATAATTTAATTTAATAAATTAATTTTTTATTAAACAATACTTGTATAATTCTTCTTTGTATTATTGAATACTTGTGAAACGATTGGTTTATGTTACATTTTAATTCTCTTTAAATTAAAATGTTTTTTCATACAATTAAATTGATATCAATTTCAAGATACAAGTGCCTATTTAAAAATATGTTTCTAATATAGAATAATTTGGAAATTTTATATTACAAGAAAATATT
>NW_014571422.1:0-1056 GCF_001313835.1 Polistes canadensis
AAAGAAAATGTTTTACAGCTTTTGTTTTATATCATTTCTTTATATATTTGATAGTTTGGAACTACAGTTTTTTTCAGAAAGTAGCAAAAATTTCTTTCTAAATATATTTAGGCTTTTTTAGCGAAGTTTAAAAACTGCTACTAGAAACAAAACAGATTAAATGTCAGGTTTACTACAATCGATTTTCGTTGAAAAAAAATTGAATTTTTAACGTTAAGTAACCAAAAAATGTTGTAATAAAATGATTTTTTTCCTTTTTTTGGACTGCAGTTGTTGAAACATAAATGTTATTTGCTGGTTTTTATTAGACATAACACTTTTTATTTGTTAGCATACGCTTGAAAACTTGAAAGAAAATTTTTTAAAGCTTTTGTTTTATAGCATTTTCTTATGTATCTGATAATTTGAACTACGGTTTAATTCAGAAAGTAGCAAAAATTTCTTTCTTAATATATATTGAACATTTTTAACGACGTTTAATATGTGCTTCTAAAAACAAAACAGATTAAATGTCAGGTTTACTACAATCGCGGTTCGTTGAAAAAGAATTAAATTCTGCACATTAGGTAACAAAAAAATGAAGTAATAAAATGATTTTTTCCCTTTTTTTGAACTGCAGCTGTTGAATTATAAATGTTATTTGCTGGATTTTATTGAACGTTATACTTTTTATTCGTTGGTATACGCTTTAAAACTTAAAAGAAAACGTTTTACAGCTTCTGTTATATAGCCGTTCATTATGTATCTGATAGTTTTAACCTACAGTTTAATTCAAAAAGTAGCAAAAATTTCTCTCCTAATATATTTAAACATTTTTAGCGACGATTATAAATTGCTACCTAAAAAAAAACGGAATAAATGTCAGGTTTATTACAGTCGGTTTTCGTTGACATAGAATTGAGTTCATCTCGTAAAGTAACTAAAAAATGTTGCAATAAAATGATTTTTTTCCTTTTTTTGAACTGCAGTTGTTGAAACATAAATTTTATTTGCTGGATTTTATTAGACATAACACTTTTTATTTGTTAGCATACGCTTGAAAACTTTAAAGAAAAT
>NW_014571422.1:2396-3585 GCF_001313835.1 Polistes canadensis
TGCTACTAGAAACAAAACAGAATGGATGTCAGGTTTATTACAATCGATTTTCGTTGAAAAAGAATTGAGTTCTTCCCGTAAAGTAACCAAAAAATGTTTTAGTAAAATGATTTTGTTCCTCTTTTTGAGCAGCAGTTGTTGAAATATAAACATTATTTGCTGGATTTTATTAAACATAACACTTTTTATTTGTTAGTATACGCTTGGAAACTTGAAAGAAAATGTTTTACAGCTTTAGTTTTATAGCATTTCCTTATGTATCTAATAGTTTTAAACTACGGTTTAATTCAAAAAGTAGCACAAATTTCTTTCTAAATATATATTAAACATTTTTAGCGACGGTTAAAATGTGCTACTAAAAACAAATCAGATTAAATGTCAGGTTTACTACAATCGAGTTTCGTTAAAAAAGAATTAAATTCTTCACGTAAAGAAACTAAAAAATGTTGTAATAAAATGATTTTTTTCCTTTTTTTGGACTGCAGGTTTTAAAATATAAATGTTATTTGCTGAGTTTTTTTAGACATAACACTTTTTATTTGTTAGTGTACGCTGGAAAACTTGAAAGAAAGTATTTTACAACTTTTGTTTTATAGCATTTCTTTATTTATCTGATAGTTTTAAACTACAGTTTAACTCAGAAATAACAAAAATTTCTTTCTTAATATATTTAAACATTATAACCGACAGTTAAAATGTTCTACTAGAGACAAAACAGATTAAATGTCGTTTAAAAAACGTTTTACAGCTTTTTTTATATAGCATTACTTTATGTATCTAATAGTTTTAAACTACAGTTTAATTCGTTGGAAAAGAATTGAATTCTTCACGTTTAGTAACCAAAAAATTTTGTAATAAAATTATTTTTTTCCTTTTTTTGAACTGCATTTGTGGAATTATAAATTTTGTTTGCTAGATTTTATTAGACATAACACTTTTTATTTGTTAGTATACGCAAGAAAACTTGAAAGAAAATGTTTTACAGCTTTTGTTTTATAGCATTTCTTTATGTATGTCACGTCATAGAGAAAACTAATTTTGAAAATTCAATTATTTATAGTAAATCTGAATTTTGTCATAATTCTATATATTTAGCGTTAATAATTGCTATTTCTTCATTAGCAAACTTGTATCTATATTGTTTTGTATCCGAATATTTTAGTACGCGATGTTTTTCTCTACATATTGT
>NW_014571423.1:0-1040 GCF_001313835.1 Polistes canadensis
AACTACGGTTTAATTCAGAAAGTAGCGAAAATTTCTTTTTTAATATATCAAATTTTTTTTTGTTAAGTTACAAATGTGCTATTTAAAACTTAACAGAATATATGTTTGGTTAGCTCTAATAGAATTTTGTAGAAAAAAAATTTAATTGTACACGTGAAGTAACAAAACATAGTTGTAATAAAATGATTTTTTCTCTTTCTTCGACTGCAGTTTTTAAAAAATAAATGTTATTTGCTAGATTTTGTTGAACGTAACACTTTCTATTTTTTAGTAAGCGATTTAAAACTTGAAAGGAAACGTTTTAAACCTTTTTTTAAATAGCAATTCTTTATGTATTAGCTAGTTTTCAACTACGGTTTAATTCAGAAAGTAGCAAAAATTTCATTTTAAATATATTATGTCTTTTTTGTGAAGGTAAAAATGTGCTATTAGAAACAAGACCGAATATATGTCAGGTTTATTTCAATCAAATTTCGTTGAAAAACAATTAAATTCTTCTCTTAAAGTAACCAAAGAATGTTGTAATAAAAAGATTTTTTTCCTTTTTTTGGACTGCAGTTTTCGAAATATAAGTGTTATTTGATTGCTTCTATGGGATATTAATTTTTCTTTTTGTTAGTATTCGCTTTAAAACTTGAATAAATACGTTTTACAGCTTTTGGTATATAGCATTTCTTTATGTGTTTGCTAGTTTTGAACTACGGTTTATTTCACAAAACCGCGAAAAGTTTTCTTAAATATATTAAAAAATTTATAGTCACGGTAAAATGTGCTATTCGAAGCAAGATAAAATAAACGTCAGGATTACTACAATCGATTTTCGTGGAAAAAAAAATTAAGTTCTTCACGTTGAGTAACCAAAAAATGTTGCAATAAAATGGTTTTTTTCCATTTTTAAACTGTACTTGTTAAAATATAAATGTTATTTGCTGGATTTAGTGAACGTAACACTTTGTACTTGTAAGTATGTGCTTTAAAACTTGAAAGAAAACGTTTTCAGCTTTTTTTATATAGCATTTCTTTATGTATCTGATAGTTTT
>NW_014571423.1:1685-3335 GCF_001313835.1 Polistes canadensis
ATATTAGTTTACTTCTTTAATATAAAGAAATCTGCTGCTGAGGCGCATGAATTGCTCGTAGAAGCATATGGTGAGACTGCTTTGAGTGAGAGAACGTGTTGCAAGTGGTTTCAAAAGTTAAAAAAACGGTGATTTTGACGTAGAAGACAAAGATCGCAGAGAAAGGCAAAAAATTATCAAAGATGCAGAATTGGAGAAAATATTTAAGGAAGATTCATCTCAAACACAAAAAGAACTTGCTTTAACTTTAGAAGTCACTAAGCAAGCAGTCTCAAAGCGTTTAAAATCGTTAGGAATGATAAATAATCTAAGAAATTGGGTTCCGTACGAATTAAAGCCGAGAGATATTGAACGCCGATTATGCTTAAGTGAAATACTGTTTGCTAGAAATAAAAAAAGGGTCTTTGACATCGTTTCATCACGTGTGACGAAAAACGGATACATTATGATAATCTCAAAAGAACAAAATCATGCGGATTAATAAGCCATGCGTCAACATCAACAGATTAACCGAATATTCACGGAAAAATCTCATGCAGTGTATTTAGTGGGATCAGCTTAGTGTAGTGTATTATAAGTGGCTTAAATCGAGCGAAACAAAAACTGGAGCCCTCTATTGAACACAATTAATGAGATTAAGCCGAGCTCTGAACAAAAAACGCCTATAATACTCTTCTAGAAACGAAAAAACTATTCTCCTGCATAACAATGCTCGTCCACATGTAGCGGCTTTCGTGAAAAAGTATTTAGCAACACTTAATTGGGAAGTGTTACCACACCCGCCGTATTCACTAGACATTGCACCGTCCGATTATCACCTATTTCGGTTCATAGCACATGCTCTGTCGGAGCAGCGGTTCAAAACATATGAAGATACCAAAAATTAGGTTGATTCGTGGATAGCCCTAAAAGACAAGGAGTTCTTCCGACGTGGGATCCGAATGTTGCCTGTGAGATAGGAAAAAGACAATGCAAGTGATGGACAGTATTTTAAATAACCTTGAAATTACCATTATTCTAGAATTAATACTTAATTTTAAATAAAAAGAACAGCTTAAACTTATTTGTAAATCTAATAGTTTTGAACTAAGGTTTAAATCAGAAAGTGGCGAAAATTTCTTTTTACATATATATTACATCTTTTTTGTGAAGGTAGAAATGTGCTTTTCGATACAAGACAGAATAGATGTCAGCTTTACTACAATCGAGTTTCGTTGTAAAAGAATTGAATCCTTTACGTTAAGTAACTAAAAAATGTTGTAATAAAATGATTTTTTTCTTTTTTTTGGACAGCAGATGTTAAAACATAAATGGTATAATCTGGATTTTTTTGAACGTAACACTTTTCATTTGTTAGTATGTGCTTTAAAACTTGAAAGAAAACGTTTTACAGTTTTTTGTATATAGCGTTTCATTAGGCATCTGATAGATTTGGACTTGAATCTAATTCAGAAACTAGCGGAAATTTCTTTCAAAATATATTTAATCATTTTTAGCGACAGTTAAAATGTGCTACTAGAAACAAAACAGTTGAAATGTCAGGTTTACTACAATCGAGTTTCGTTGAAAAAAAATTGAATTCTTTACGTTAGGTAATCAAAAAATGTTGTAAAAAAATGATTTTTTCCCTTTTTCTAGACTGCTGTTGTT
>NW_014571424.1:0-1104 GCF_001313835.1 Polistes canadensis
CTGAATTAAACGGTAGTTCAAAACTTGCAGATCGATAAAGAAATGCTATTTAAAAAAAACTGTAAAACGTATTCTTTAAAGTTTTAAAGCGCATACTAACAAATAAAAAGTTTTACGTTCAAAAAAAACCAACAAATACAATTTATATTTTAACAACTGCAGTCCAAAGAAAGGAAAAAAATAATTTTATTACAACATTTTTTGGTTACTTTACGTGAGGAATTCAATTCTTTTTCAACGAAACTCGATTGTAGTTAACCTGACATCTATTCTGTCTTGTTACTAATAGCACAATTTGCCGTCACTATAAGTTTAACAATATATTCAGAGAAAATTTCGGTGCTTTCTGAATTAAACAGTAGTTTAAATCTAGCAGATACACAAAGAAATGCCATGTAACAAAACTTGTAAAACGTTTTCTTTTAAGTTTTAAAGCGTATACTAACAAATAAAAAGTATTACGATCAATAAAATCAAACAAATAACATTAATATTTCAACAACATCGGTCCAAAAAGAGGAAAAAAATCATTTTATTGCAACATTTTTTGGTTACTTTACGGTAAGAATTCAATTGTTTTTCAACGAAACTCGATTGTAGTAAACCTGACATACATTCTGTTTTGTAACTAATAGCACATTTTTATCTTTACAAAAAAGATTTAATATATTTAAAAGGAAATTTTTGCTACTTTCTGAAAGAAAATGTAGTTTAAAACTATTAGATACATAATGAAATGCTATATATCAAATTCTGTAAATCGTTTTTTTTTTCAAGTTTTAAAGCGTATACTAACAAATAAAAAGTGTTACTTTCAATAAAAACCTGCAAATAACATTTATATTTCAACAACTACAGTACAAAAAACGGAACAAAAATCATTTTATTACAACATTTTTTGGTTACTTTACGGTAAGAATTCAATTCTTTATCAATAAAAATCGTATGTATTAAACCTGACATTTATTTTGTTTTGTTTCTAGTAGCACATTTTTACCGTCGCTAAAAATGTCTAAATACATTTAAAAAGAAGTTTTCGCTACATTCTGAATCAAACCGTGGTTCAAAACTATTAGATTCATAAAGAAATGCTATATAACAAAA
>NW_014571424.1:1624-3556 GCF_001313835.1 Polistes canadensis
GCACATTTTTACCGTCGCTAAAAATGTTTAAATATATTTAGAAAGAAATTTTCGCTAGTTTCTAAATTAGATCGTAGTTACAAACTATCAGATATCTAAAGAAATGCTATATAACAATAGCTATAAAACATTTTCTTTCAAGTTTTAAAGCGTATAATTATAAGTAAAAGATGTTATGTCCAATAAAATCCAGCAAATACCATTTATATTTTAACAACAGCAGTCCAAAAAAAGGAAAAAAATCGTTTTATTACAACATTTTTTGGTTTCTTTACTAGAAGAATTGAATAATTTTACAAGGAAACTCGATTGTAGTAAACCTGACACTTATTTTGTTTTGTTTCTAGTAGCACATTTTTACCGTCGCTAAAAATATTTAAATATATTTAGAAAGACATGTTTGCTACTATCTGAATTAAACCGTAGTTTAAAACTAGCAGATACATAAAGAAGTGCTATATAAAAAAGCTGTTAAACGTCTTCTTTCAAGTTTTAAAGGGCATACTAACAAATAAAAACTGTTCCGTTCGATAAAATCCAGCAAACACCATTTTTATTTCCACAACAGCAGTCCAAAAAAAGGAAAAAAATCATTTTATTACAACATTTTTTGGTTACTTTACTGGAAGAATTCAATACTTGTACAAGGAAACTCGATTGTAGTAAATCTGACATCCATTCTGTCTTGTTTCTAATAGCACATTTTTACCTTTACAAAAAAGATTAAATATATCTAAAAAGAAATTTTTTCAACTTTCTGAACTAAACTGTAGGTCAAAACTATCAGACACATAAAGTAATGCTATTTAAATAAAGCTGTAAAAAGTTTTTTTTCAAGTTTTAAAGCGCACACTAACAAATTAAAAGTGTTAACTTAAATAAAATCTAGCAAATAACATTTATATTTTAACGACTACAGTCAAAAAAAGGAATGAAATCATGTTATTACAACCTTCTTTGGTTACTTAACGTGAAGGATTCAATTATTTTCAACGAAACTCGATTGTATTAAACCTGCTATTTATTTTGTTTTGTTTCTCGTAGCACATTTCTACCGTCGTTAAAAATGGTTAAATATATTTAGAAAGAAATGTTTGCTACTATCTGAATTAAACCGTAGTTCAAAACTAGCAGATACATAAAGAAATGCTATATTAAAAAGCTGTTAAACGTATTTTTTCATGTTTTAAAGCGTATAATAAAAAAAAAAGTGTTACGTTCAATAAAATCCAGCAAATACCATTTATATTTTAACAAAAGCAGTCCAAAAAAAAGAAAAAAATCATTTTAATAAAACATTTTTTGGTTACTTTACTGGAAGAATTCAGTACTTTTACAAGGAAACTCGATTGTGGTAAACCTGATATCCATTCTGTCTTATTTCTAATAGCACATTTTTACTTTCACAAAAAAGATTAAATATATCTAAAAAGAAATTTTTGCAACTTTTGGAACTAAACCGTAGTTGAAAACTATCAGATACATAATGTAATGCTATTTAAAAAAAGCTGTAAAACGTTTTCTTTCAAATTTTAAAGCGCACACTAACAAATAAAAAGTGTTACCTTTAATAAAATCTAGAAAATAACATTTATATTTTAACAACTACAGTCAAAAAGAAGGAAAGAAATCATTTTATTACAACATTTTTTGGTTACTTAACGAGAAGAATTCAATTGAATTTCAACGAAACTCGATTGTAGTAAACCTGACATCCATTCTGTCTTGTTTGTATTAACACATTTTAACCTTCACAAAAATATTTATTATATTTAAAAAGAAATTTTTGCTACTTTCTGAATGAAACTGTAGTTTAAAACTATTAGATACATAATTAAATTTTATATACCAAAAGCTGTAAAACGTATTTTTTCATGTTTTAAAGCGTAAAATAAAAAAAAAGTGTTACGTTCAATAAAATCCAGCAAATAA
>NW_014571425.1:0-1103 GCF_001313835.1 Polistes canadensis
AAAAGGTTAAATGTCAGGTTTACTACAATCGAGTTACGTTAAAAAAGAATTCTTTTTATTTGTTAGTATACGCTTTAAAACTTGAAAGAAACCGTTTTACAGCTTTTGATATATAGCATTTCTTTATGTATCTAATAGTATTTAACTACAGTTTAATTCAAAAAGTAGCAAAAATTTCTTTCTAAATATGTTTAAACATTTTTAGCGTCGGTTAAAATGTGCTACTAGAGACAAAACAGATTAAATGACAGGTTTACTACAATCGAGTTTCGTTGAAAGAGAATTGGATTCTTCACGTAAAGTAATTTAAAAATGTTGTAATAGAATGATTTTTTCCTTTTTTTGGACTGCAGTTGTTGAAATATAAACAGTACTTGCTAGATTTGCTAGAACGTAATACTTTTTATTTGTTAGTATACGCTTAAAACTTGAAAGAAAACGTTTTACAGCTTTTGTTATATAGCATTTCTTTATGTATCTAATAGTTTTGAACAACGGTTTTATTCAGAAAGAAGCACAAATTATTTTTAAAATATATTAAAGCTTTTTTGTGAAGGTAAAAATGTGCTATTAGAAACAAAACAAAATGAATGTCAGGTTGACTACAATCGGGTTCCGTTAAGAAAAATTGAATTCTTCACGTTAAGTAACTAAAAAATGTTGTAAAAAAAAGATTTTTTTCCTTTTTTTAGACTGCAGTTGTTGAAATATAAATGTTATTTGCTTGATTTTAATGAACGGTAAACTTTTTATTTGTTAGTGTACGCTTTAAAACATGAAAAAAAGCGTTTTACAGCTTCTGTTATATACCATTTCTTTATGTATCTATTAGTTTTGAACCATGGTTTAATTCAGAAAGTAACAAAAATTTCTTTCTAAATGTATTTAAACATTTTTAGCAACGGGTAAAATTTGCTACTAGAAACAAAACAGATTACATGTCCGGTTTACAACAATCGAGTTTCGCTGAAAAAGAATTTGATTCTTTGCGTAAAGTAACCAAAAAATGTTGTAATAGAATAATTGTTTTCCTTTTTTTGGACTTCAGTTGTTGAAATATATATGTTATTTGCTGGATTTTATTGAACGTAACACTTTTTATT
>NW_014571425.1:2353-4215 GCF_001313835.1 Polistes canadensis
TTCGTTGAAAAAGTATTGGATTCTTCACGTAAAGTAATTGAAAAATGTTGTAATAGAATAATTTTTTCCCTTTTTTTGGACTACAGTTGTTGAAATATAATTGTTATTTGCTGGATTTTATTGGACTTAACACTCTTTACTTACTACTATACGCTTGAAAACTTGAAAGAAAATGTTTTACAGCTTTTGTTATATAGCATTTCTTTGTGTATCTAATAGTTTGGAATTACGGTTTATTTCTGAAAGTAGCAAAAATTTCTATCTAAATATATTTAAACATTTTTGACGACGGTTAAAATGTGCTACTACAAACAAAAAAGTATGTATGTCGGGTTTATTACAATCGACTTTCGTTAAAAAAGAATTGAGTTCTTCAAGTAAAGTAAAAAAAAATGTTGTAATAAAATGATTTTTTTCCTTTTATTAAACTGCAGTTGTTAAAATATTAATGTTATTTGGTAGATATTATTGGACTTACCACTTTTTACTTATTAGTATACGCTTAAAAACTTGAAAGAAAGTGTTTTACAGCTTTTGTTTTATAGCATTTCTGTATGTATTAGATAGTTATGAACTACGGATTAATTCAGAAAGTAGCAAAAATTTCTTTTTAAATGTATTTAAACATTTTTAGCGACGGTTAAAATATGATACTAGAAACAAAACAGAATAAATGTCAGGTTTACCACAATCGAGTATCGCTCAAAAAGAATTGGTTTCTTCACATAAAGTAACTCAAAAATGTTGTAATAGAATGATTGTTTCTTTTTTTGGACTGCAGTTGTTGAAATATAAATGTTATTTGCTGGATTTGTTTGAACGTAACACTTTTTATTAGTTAGTTTACGCTTTAAATCTTGAAAGAAAACGTTTTACAGCTTTTTTTATATAGCTTTTTTTTACGTATTTGCTAGTTTTGTACTACGATTGTTTTTAAAAGGCGCAAAAATTTCTTTCTAAATATATTTAAACATTTTTAGCGACGGTTAAAATGTGCTACTAGAAACAAAAGGGAATAGATTTTAGGTTTAATACAATCGACTTTCGATGAAAATAATTGAGTTCTTAACGTAAAGTAACCAAAAAATTTTGTAATAAAATGATTTTTTGCCTTTTATTGGACTGCAGTTGTTAAAATATAAATGTTACTTGCTGGATTTTATTGAACGTAACACTTTTTATTTGTTAGAATACGCTTTAAAACATGAAAGAAAACGTTTTACAGCTTCTGTTATATAGAATTTATTTATGTATCTAATAGTTTTGAACTACAGTTCTATTCAGAAAAAAGCATAAAATTCTTTTAAAATATAATAAAGCTTTTTTGTGAAGGTAAAAATGTGCTATTAGAAACAAGACAGAATGAATGTCAGGATAACTACAATCGAGTTTTGTTGAAAAAGTATGGGATTCTTCACGTAAAGTAATTTAAAAATGTTGTAATAGAATTGTTTTTTTCCTTTTTTTGGACTGCATTTGTTGAAATATAAATGGTATTTGCTGGATTTTATTGAACGTAACACATTTTATTTGTTAGTATACGCTTTAAACTTGAAAGAATACGTTTAACAGCATTTGGTATATAGCATTCTCTATGTATCTGATAGTTTTATTCTACGGTCTAATTCTTAAAGCAGCGGAAATTTTTCTTAAATATATTAAAAAATTTATAGTTACTGTATAATGTGCTATTAGTAGCAAGACAAAATAGATGTCAGGTTTACTACAATCGAGTTTCGTTGAAAATGAATTAGATTCTTCACGTAAAGTAAATTAAGAATGTTGTAATAGAATGATTTTTCACTTTTTTTGGACTGCAGTTGTTGAAATATAAATGTTATTTGCTGGATTTTATTGAACGT
>NW_014571426.1:0-202 GCF_001313835.1 Polistes canadensis
AATTACGATTAACAATCGCGTCAACGTAATCCCAATTGATTTTTACATTCCTGATTGTTTTTATTTGTAATATTCGTTAAAGAGAGATCTATTGTTTAAGAAATAATTTAAATTACGATTAACAATCGCGTCAACGTAATCCCAATTGATTTTTACATTCCTGATTGTTTTTATTTGTAATATTCGTTAAAGAGAGATCTAT
>NW_014571426.1:3889-6889 GCF_001313835.1 Polistes canadensis
TGTTATCCGAACGATTATTATTTAAATGATCATATATATATATATATATATATATATATAAAAAAAAGAAGAAAAAAAAGACGAGATGAAGAAGTGGTGGGATAGGAAGAGGAGGAAATAAGGGTGGTAAGGGAAGAAAAGATGGAATTTAAATGATCATATTTAAAAAAATATTTTCCTATTTATTATAAATAAATTAATATATAAAAAAAAAAGAAGAGGCAAGAAAAAAAAGACGTGATGAAGAAGTGGTGAGATAGAAAGAGGGGAAAATAGGGGTGGTAAAGGAAAAGAAGAAGGAAATGAGAAAAAAGAAGAAGAAGTTTCTTCGATATCAAGAAGCCGACATTAGATCTTATCTTTTGTCTCTAAGCACCTGTTGCAACTTAGTGAGAAGCCGGTTAAAAGCTCAAGTTGAAAGTATCTCAAAGTGCAACGTTGAGAAAGTCGCAGTTTTAAATGTTCGGCTTATATATTTGTTTTTTCTATACTTCGTCAGGATCCCCAGGCATAATTCTTTAAGCCACATATACACTGTTGTCAAGGATTATTTTCTTCTTTATTTCCTGCGCTTGCTTTTATGCGACATCGAGTTAGAAAAATCCTATCTCGCACACGAAGCCTCGTTTTCTTTTTTCTTCTTCTTCTTTTTTTTTTTTTTTTATTTCTTTCTCTCCGTTCACGTTGGTGTGTTGTTACACGCGTTTCCCGAGCAGCACAATACTTTTCTTCTTGGTTAGAAACATTTCTCATTCATTGTTCGCTTTTATACGTGGTGTTTTTATACGTGTACTTGGTTAAGAGGAAGGGGATGGATGGGAGGCGGGAGGTATGGCGGGAGGATTGTGTGTGCATCGCGTTTTATTATTCTTATTTTTCAATGTTTTTTTTTTTTGTTCACGTAAATATACGAAAAAAAAATTAATATTCGTGCACATTGGTGTGCGAGCGTATGATGTATGGAGGTATTATTTTATTTTAAACAGACGGATAACAAAATTATTATGCATTTTATGGGAGTTTTCCTTTTTTTTTTTTTTCTTCTATTAGTACTTTTTGATACTTTTTTTTTTCATGTTCTTTGATCGTTATTATCATTATTTTTCATTTTGTTTAAGTATAAGCGTGTTGTGTGCGTTCCTTTATATTGGTCGGGAAATAAATTATTGTTAGTTAATTTTATATTCCTTTTGTTTTTTTTCTTCTTTCTTTTTTTTTTTTTTTTTTTTTAAGGATAAATTCATCTCTACTCGTTTTTATTCTTTCTTTTTTTTCTTTTTCTTCCTCATACGCGTTTAATAACGTATCGGGTTTATCTGATTTNATAGATCTCTCTTTAACGAATATTACAAATAAAAACAATCAGGAATGTAAAAATCAATTGGGATTACGTTGACGCGATTGTTAATCGTAATTGAAATTATTTCTTAAACAATAGATCTTTAACATATGATATAAATAAAAATAATCAGAAATATTACACAAATAAATTGTATTACAATGAGATAATGTAAAAATAATTTATCTTATTTGTTACAGTATTTTATAATATTTCGGCTAAAAAAAGTACATTGAAAAATTTGTTCTTTTTCAAATATTTTCAAATCCTAGATCTCTTCAACGTTTCGGCACGTTTCGAATTTCCTCTCTCTCCCCCCCCCCTCGCCCCAAAATAAAAAAAATTCGCGAACATTTTATATCTTTCGCGTAATAAATAAAAAAAAAAATCGTGAGAAAACGATTGAATTGAAATAAGAATCGATTATTTTTAACCGATTAAAATATATTCAATTAAAACTATACACACGATTGTATGTATACACTTCTCGAACGATCTACTTGTTCTTTAGAAAGAAACAAAAAAAACAAAGAAAACCCTAAAAAAAAAAGAAAGTACAAAAAGAAATTGTCAAAGGAACGGAATCATCTGTGTGAAGAATATTTATATAATCGATCCAAATATTTTAATAAACATTTGAATATACAAAGTTAGGATGACTTTTTTTGTATAAATCCTAGATAATACGTAAGAGTGTATACTCGGATTTTTAAATAACAATTTCTAAAGAAATAACGTGTTATAGGTTTATAAAGAACGTGCATGAAAGGATAGATGTAAGAAGGACCACCATTGGCTTTCAACAGAAAGACAAAATTCAAGTTTCCATGCAACTTATTCCTCTTTCTCGAAGGAAACAAAAATACAAAAAAAGTAGAAGTAGAAGAAGAAGAAGAAGGAAGAAAAAAGAAATAAATAAAGTAAGCAACCAAGAAAGAAAGAAAGAAAGAAAGAAAGGGAAGGTTATGGACTAAAAATCTTCAGAAAGCCGACTAGAAAAAGTAGGACAAACTACTTTAAGGTAGATTGATCCTGTCTCCTTTCTTCCTAACATTTTCTGTCCTTTTCCTCCTCCTCCTTCTCCTTCTTCTTCTTCTTCTTCTTCTTCCCCTTTTATACTTTCCCTTCTCCATGATCGAACATAGTTTATAGCTTGCCTACTTGTAAGTCACGGAATTGCGATCACGTACGGTACGGATAATGGATCGAAAATTCCACGAATTCTGCATACGATGTAAACTATCGCTTATCGAGAGAAAGAGACAGAGAGAGAGAGAAAGAGAAAGAGAGAGAGAGAGAAGGAGAGAGAAAGATGAAATTCTACACAACTACTACCATAGAAAACTTCTACTCCCCATCTTCTATCTCAGATACGTGATCTTTATGAAAGACATTTTATTTTCGATATAATCTATTCGATCTATCAAGACGGTTAACCTTCCCCCTCCCCCTCCAACTCCCACCCACCCACTCATAAATGTTACAAGACTTTAAATTAACATTATTCATGGTATATACATTTTATATATTATATATATACCATAATCTTATTGATCACTCGATCGAATTATTTGGTTCTAAGAAAAAAAAAAATCAAATCATTTAATTTTAACACGTTTCAAAATTTTCACGTTCAAATCATTTGGTGTAATTCTTATTTT
>NW_014571427.1:0-580 GCF_001313835.1 Polistes canadensis
TTAGAGGTGCGTCAGGGTAAGCAAGTAAGGGTAGCTATAGGGTTAGAACGTCAGGGTTGCTTTAGGGATGCGTCAGGGTTAGAACGTCAGGGTTGCTTTAGGGATGCGTCAGGGTTAGAACGTCAGGGTTGCTTTAGGGATGCGTCAGGGTAGGAACGTCGTGGTTGCTTTGGGAATGCGACAAAGTTTAAACGTCGAAGTTGCTTTGAGGATGCTTTAGGGTGGGAACGACGGGGTGGCTTTTGGGATGCGTCAGGGTAGAAACGTCGGGGTTGCTTTGGGGTAGCGTCAAAATTTGAACGACATAATTGCTTTAGGGTTACATTAAGGTAGGGACGTTGGGGTAGCTTTTGGGATGCGCTAGGATAGGAAAGTCGGGGTTACTATAGGGATGCTCAGAGTTAGAACGTCGAGGTTGCTTTAGGGATGCGCCAGGGTGGGCTACAGAAAACGAAGGCAATGGCCTTCCCTGCCTCTGCCTTACGCAGACGCAGGATTGCTCCCCCCCTGTGATTAGATACAGGGGGGTTTGTATTGCAGTGATGCCCAGTGTAAAATACCTGGGCATAGTGTTAGATTC
>NW_014571427.1:1265-2255 GCF_001313835.1 Polistes canadensis
CTTTTGCGATTCGTCAGGGTGGAAACTTTGGGGTTGCCTTAGAGATACTTCATGGTTGGATCGTTGAGGTTGCTTTAGGGTTTAAACGTCAGGGTGGCATTAGGGATGCGTTAGAGCTGGAATGTCGGARTTGCTTTAGGGGTGCGTGAGGGTTAGCACTTAAAGGTGGCTTTAGGGTTAGAACTTCAGGGTTTCTTTAGAGATGCGTTAAAGTATTAACGTTGGGATTCTTTTACAGATGCGTCAGGGTTGAACCGTAAGGGTCGCTTTAGGGATGCGTCAGGGTAGGAACGTCAGTGTTCTATTAGGGTTGCATCAGGATTAAAACGTCGGGGTTTCTTTGGGGATGCTTCAGGGTTGAAACTACGAGGTTGCTTCAGGGTAGAAACGTCAAGGTTTCTTTAGAAATGCGTAAGGGTTTGAACGTCRARGTTGCTTTAGGGATGCGTAAGGGTTGGAACGTCCGGGTTGTTTTTGGGATGCGTTAGGTTTGRAACGTCGTGGTTGCATTAWYGTTGAAACGTCAAGGTGGTTTTAGGAATGCGTCAGGGTTGGAACGTCGGGGATGCCCTAGGGATTCGTCAGGGTTAGAACGTCGAGGTTGCTTTGGGAATGCGTCAGGGTTGGAACGTCAGGGTTTCTTTGGGGATGCGTTTGGGTTGGAATGTCATGGATTCTTTAAGGATGCATTAGGGATGGAACGTCGGGGTTGCTTTAAGGATGCGTCAGGTTTATACGTCTGGGTGGTTTTACAGATGCATCAGGGTTGGAACGTCGGGGTTGCTTTAGGGATGCGTCAGGGTTGGAACGTCAGGGTTGTTTTAGGGATGCGTCAGGGTTGGAACGTCGGGGTTGCTTTAGGGATGCGTCAGGGTTGGAACGTCGCGGTTGCTTTCGGGATGCGTCACGGTTAGAACGTCGGGGTTGTCTTGAGGATGCGTCAGGATTGGAACATTAGGGTTGCTTTAGGGAGGGAGCGTCGAGTTTGCT
>NW_014571428.1:0-4282 GCF_001313835.1 Polistes canadensis
AGTAAGCAATGCACCAATTGCCTCTATTAACGTTTCCACCTTCGTGGAGTTTGACGTATGTTCTTTTATTGGAATTAATATCAGCTTATATTTTCTCAAGTTCGTCATTTTTGCTTTAGCTAACACAAAATTCCTTTTTTTCGGAAGCTGTCCTGTTTGGTCTAAGAGCACGGCGCCCCTGTCGCAGGGTGCACCGTCTAAATCTATAAATACAACCACAATATCACGCCTCAAATTCAAGGAATCCCTAGTTTCTACTAAATTTCCCGTTAACAATCCCAAGTTCGAATCATTTCTTGTCGGCGTGTATGAGGAGAATTAGCAATCGTATTCCGTTTAGTCACCGTTTCCCTCAACGTCAGAGTCTTTGTCTTCTGTCATCGTTGCAATTGTATCAAAGGTACTGTCGAGATGATTGTCCCCGTCGCCTGTCATTGTGCGTCTGGAATAGAATTGGATTGGGCTATCTACCGAGTCATCCGCATACACAGGGAGCACGACTTTCGTCTTAACAAACGGGATTAATTTATTGCAAAATTTGAGACATCCGTTAGTATAATCAATGGTAGCAAATTTCGACTGTAGTAACTTTGTTCCCAAAATACTATTTGATTGAATAGGAAAATCTTCCTCGATCAAGTGAAATTTAACGTCCTCCCCGAATATACGAATTTTAGCAGTACCAAGGGTGCAATGCCTGTCTTGGGAGATGCCCGTTAATTGTACTATTTCTGTAACGTTCGTCTCTGTCGTTTCTAGTAATACGTTAGCCTTAATCAAATTAATTTTTGCGCCGGTGTCGATCATTAATGTCACGGGGCCGGTAAGCTGTTAAGAAGCACCCGCGACAAAGGGAGCCCTATTGACAGGTTCGTATTTTACCTGCCTGATTGCGACGGTCCTGGCGTCGGTTGCGGAGTTCTCGGACGCGGTACGGGTGAAGGGGAACGGCGAGCGTCCTCCGCCGGACCAGTCTTGTCGTTTCCCTGGTTCTGCTTTTTTCGTCGATCATTATTATATTTTAATTTTCGACATTCGTATTTCCAATGTTCTGATTTCTTGCAATAATTGCAACGCCCCTTCCTTCTTTTCCCCGATTGAAGAGACGAATTCGATGGACTCAGTGAACTTCTACCTGACTTTGTCTTTAGCCAGCAAGTGTTTTCTCTACGACCCTGCTTTTTGCAGTGCCCGCAAATTATTATTTCTGTAATCTTTCTTACATTTGCGACGCAGATCTTAAAAGTCGGGGAAGCCGATCTTTTAGCATCTTCTTGAATTTGTTTATCTATTCGAAGTAGACAAATCAGGGCTGTTCTAAAATCGGTGTACCGCTCGAATCGCAATGCAGTGCGATAATCTGATGGAAGCCCGCGAATGAAGGCATCAAGGCCTTTCTCTTCTATCTTGCGCTCTACAGATCGTTCCAAACGCCCAATTTGCTTTGATTCCTCATCAACTATTGACTGTGTCAAATCACGGACGCGACTAAAATAATCGAGAACATGCTCATTCAGTTTTTTAAATTCAGTGGCTAGTTGTCCACGATAGTAATTTGAACCACGTGCCGGCATGAATGCATCTTTCAGTCGATCTATTAACTGTTCTACTTTAGTTATTTTTAGATTTTTGACAACAACATATGCGTGTCGGTTCAATTTTGAAATAAGCAGTCTTGTAAGTGAAGTTTCAGTTTCAGCAGTATAACAAGCGAGCAAAGAACCAAGAGCTCTTTTACAAGCTCTTGCAAATTGAGAAACCGAGATGTTGTTACCATCAAACTCTGGTACCGCTTCTGTAATTTCGCGCAATTTGATCGAAGCATTCATTGTACGCGGAAGTTGAGAGGGTGGACGCGGTGCAGCAACTGCCCCCCTCAAATAATCTAATTCACGCTTTAATCGTTTATTTTCCGTTTTTAAATCGTTACTATCATCTAAAGCAGTACAGGATGCTCGAAAAGGTGGAACACGCCGTGGAGAGCTAGATCGCGATAGATTAGGCGTTCGGGTTACGGTTATGAACGATGAGTCTTCCTGATTTCGCGTGTTTTCAAACCCCTGGAACCCGAAAAAATCTTTGCCTACAGATCTACGAATTATTCTCTTTTCTTAACTCTAATTTACGCATTTTTTGTTCTAACGCCTTCCTCTGTACTTCTAACTCGTTCTCTCTTTTGTCTAGATCTTTTTGCTTCTTATACGTTTCTAATTGTAATCTACTCAATAGTTCCTGAAATGAAATAATTTCTTCCAATTTCTTTCGCGTTATCACTTCCTTTTCTACGAATTTATCTTCGTATCCACCTATCGCCTCGTCTGTGACAGGAGATTCTACCCTTACGCGTGCACTTTCTGATGCCATGTTATTTTCATAAACAAAATATATAATTCCGAAACTGTCACGATCACACACTAAAGACTAGAGCTAAGCAAGTTTAAGAATTCCTTCCGTTTTCTATTCCACCGCTGCCACCAGTTTTTGCCTTCCTGTTACGTCCCAGAAAGGGGATTGCACAGGAGCAATTACAAAATTCAAAAATAGAAATAGAAAAGAAAGTTTATTCTTAAACTTATAACCAAATGTAGAAAACTTAATAATAATAATAACAAATTTCGAATCTTAGCATCTAATCTCGGTAGCAAAAGCCTAAAAATAATAACAAATTATGAATCTTAGTATCTAATTCCGGTAACAAAAGCTTAAAAATAATAACAAATATCGAGTCTTAGTAACAAGAAGTGGAATACTTAAGATTAATAAAAAATGTCGGAATCTTAGTATCGAATGTTAAACTACAATTACTAGCAAAAAGTCAGAGACTTAGTATATAATGCGAACTATTCAAATTATGTGTTGTATACTCAATTTTATGCGAACACTGAACAATCGAATATAAGCGGTAGCCTATATATAGGGAAAAACGCCACCCTACCACGTAGAGTCCCATTCGCAATAGTGGGAGTACCTCCCACTTACGCAAAATGCTTTCTTAACCACAATTTTCTCCACCGCGAAATGCAACCCTTGGAGAAGAATGTTCCGACAATTATTATTCTCGGAGGAAATAAATATTTTATGGAGAGAAAATTTTGCCGTACAAAAATGTAACAACAATATTGAATAAATTCGAAATTTGAGCGTTCTCGACTTTCAATACAACTATTACAATATATTAACATACATATATAATACAACCATTATAATATACTAACATACATTATTTATATATATATATATATAATAATATATAATATACGTATATTAATATATAAGAAATTCAAGATTAAAGTAAGAAAATAAAAGAAAACACGTCGATCACGTGGTTTCGTCTTAGCGACGACTTAATTCTAAATTGAAGCGTTCTTAACTTTTAATATAGCTATTGTTAATATATGTGAAATTTGAGATTAAAATAAGAAAATAGAAAAGAACACTTCGATCACGTGATCCACGCCCTTTAGCGTACGTTGTCGTAAACACGTCAATCGCGTGATCTGTTGCTACCTGCGATAGTGCGCAATAAGGATTTGAACAAAAATAAGATTTTATGAAATACACAAAAAGTAAAAACTAACAGAAGAAGAGTAGCTTTCAGAGAAAAACAAAATGAATATTATAAGCATCGTTCTTCAAAAGACTTTCACGTATTAGTGACAAATTAATTCTGAATTTAAATAAAAACCATAAATCCTAACCTAGAGTTATTAAAATATAAACTATAAAAAATAAAATATAAAATATAGAATATAAAATATAAAATATAAACAAAATATGTCAAATTTCGCTTGTATTAATAATATAACAAATTTAATAACGTTAGGACGTAACAATAGCACTTTTTTAGAAATTTTATAGATTAAACCTACGATCTAATCCAGAAAGTAGCGAAAATTTCTTTTAAATATATTGAAAAATATTCAGCGACGGTAAAAATGTGCTATTAGAAACTATACACATTGGATGTAAGGTTGGCTACAATCGAATTTCGTCGAAAAAGAATTAATTTCTAGAGAAATGTAACCAAAAATCTTAGTAATAAAATAATTTTTCCTCTTTTTGGGACTGCAGTTGTGGAAATATAAATAATGTTTGCAAAAATTTGTAGGACCTAACACTATTTATTTGTAAGTATACGCTTTAAAGCTTAAAAAAAAACGTTTCATAGCGCCTGTTAAAGATCACTATTTTAGAAATTTTATAGTTTTAACCTACGATCTAATCCAGAAAGTAGCAAAAATTCTTTTAAATATATTTAAGAATATTCAGCGAAGGTAAAAAT
>NW_014571429.1:0-2040 GCF_001313835.1 Polistes canadensis
ATGGTCTCATTATACCATCGTTGAGCAACTCCGAAGTTTGTTTCTTTACTTCTTCCTTATGAATTGGCGGAAATCTATATTGTCTTGTGTGCACCGGAATRTCATCGGTAGTAATTATTCGATGTTGTAAAAGATTGGTGCAACCAAGAGGTTCGCCAGGAAGATGAAAAATATCTGCGTTTTTGTCTAGTTATTTAGAAACGGATTCTGCCTTCTCCGTGTTTAAATGATCAAGGCGAAGGAGTGCCTTAACAGAGTCCGGTCTGGAGAAGGTTGGAGGTTTGGGAGATTCTTGACCCCCGCTTGTTTTAGTCACCTTGGCACGAGCAAACTAAGCGCAAGGGGATTCGGAGATATTATAAAGAGTGTGCAAGCATTCGTTTAAATTTTCAACTTCGGATGTGGGTTTATAGGAGTCAAACGGTAAACTTGGAAGAGCTCCTATATCATATGCCAAAAGTTCCAATTTTGGAATTTGTAGCGAAACAAATCTCGAAGTTGTATTAATGAGTCTGAAATAGGCCCTTCCATCTACGTTTCCCACAAGTGCTTCGCCAACATAAACTCCCTTTGGAAGCTGTATACGCGGAATATAACCGTATTTAACATCAGCGTTCACAACGTGGCAAAAAATCACCTTTGAAGTTCTAGGTGGAACACTAACTTTGTCGCCAACCGTAAATAGAACCCTCCTATTTCCCACTATAAGCACTTCCCTGATATAGTCAATAATTGCCGGAGTAGAACGAAGGAACTCGTTTCCCAATATTCCATCCGCAGAGATAGGGAAGTGGTTGTCTACCACGTGAAATGTGGTCCTCTCTCCGAAAATAATTAGTTCGACAGTACCCAATGTCCTTTGTGTGTCGGGAGAGATACCCGTTAGCTGCACTATTCTTTTTGTGTTAATAATTGTCTTTTTAGCTAGTCTTTTCATTTTTATCAAATTAATGTCCGCGCCTGTGTCTATCATAGTTGTCACCGCTTCTCCCAATCGTGAAGAAGCCGCAGTGACACACGAAGCCGTCCAAATATTATTTTGTCTTATGTGTTTGACTTCGACGGGCCCGCTTTCGGATTCGGACTTTGTGGACGCTGTTTTGGTGTCGRAGAGCGACGAGCGTCGTCCATCGTTCCCCTCACCCCGTTTCCCTGACTCCTTTTTTCTAATTGGTACTTTAACTTTCGACAGTCAAATACTATATGTCCAAAGTTCTTACAATAGGAACATTTTTTCGGACTTTTATATCCCGTTTTTGTTTGAGATTTTGAATTATTTGGAGAGGTTCGACCAGATTTATTTGAATTATCTTGCCTCCTTTTAAAACATCTACCCTCCGTGTGGCCTTTTTTTGACAGTAGTCGCATACCGCCTTCCTAAAACAGTCACCCCCTAATTTCCAGGTTTGTGACAATGCTCGCAAACTATGTTTTCTTTAATTTGCCGAATATTAGCCACGCGGCTTCCAAATGTAGGAGAGAAGTTTCTTTTTTTATCGTCTTTAATTTGCCTGTCGAACCTTAAAATGCCCAACTTACTATCTTCCTCCCTTATTTGCTTGTCTATTTTCTGGAGGCAGACTAAAACCTCATCGAAATTACTATAATATTCGAATTTCAGGGCTGTCTTATAATCACGAGGTAGGCCCCTAACGAGCGCATCAAGTCCCTCTCTTTCAATTGCTAATTCGACCCGGTGTTTTACATGCACTAAGCTTTTCGTAGTTTAATCAAAAACCGATTGAGTGAGCTCTTTTATTCTACTGAAATAATCGAGTATGTGTTCGCCCGGCCTCATAAACTCCGTAGCGAGTTGTCTCCTATAATAGTTGCATCCGCGTGAAGGCAGAAACGCGTCCTTCAATCTCTCTATAAGGTGTTCTACTTTACTAATTCTAAGACCCTTAGTTACTAAATACGCGTGACCACTAAGCCTAGAAAGGAGAAGCCTTGTTAAAGATGTTTACATTTCGGTTGAAAAATTCGCCGGCAAAGATTCAAATGCGCGTCGACACGCCCTAGTAAACTGTGTAACGGAAA
>NW_014571429.1:2755-3945 GCF_001313835.1 Polistes canadensis
AAGTTACGGAACAAAAGTTAAAGAATCCCGGAATGCAGAGAAAAAATTTAAAAGAAAAGATATAAAAGTTAAATTTGAAAAGCTAACTCTCCTTTTGGCGATCCCACCGCTGCCACCAGTTTGTTTTATGTGACGTTCCCGCAATTAAACGAACAACCCCACAAAAATTTGCCCTAATTTTAGCCAGTCCGTAGAGCCGGTACTTTGCCAGGGATCCGGGCTAGAAGAGCCAGCACTAGTAAGTTCCAAAAAGAATAAGGTGTACTTACTTTTGTTAAAGTATCAAGATGACTTCCGGATCGAATTGTGCTAACTTTCGATAATCCACGGACCTAACAGCTTTTGAATCGATTATGTTGATTAAACGGTCGCAGGATTATGGTGTAATATGGGTTTAAACCATTAGAATAATGTCACTTTTTCATAGGTAACACTAAAGTATATTCTTATATAAAATTACACAATTGATTACACGAATAATGGAGAAGTCTACCTCCATAGCCAACTAAATAAAAAGAGTATCTTGAAAAAGACTTCTCTTGTTCAACGCATAAAAGAGACAAATCTTAAAGAGTTGTCTTGGGCTTTTTTAGAGGAAGAGAGAAATTTAGGCACCAAACGTATAAGTATGTATTATTAAAAAGGAGGTATTTATTATTAAGTTAATATTTTCGAGTGAATAGTTTCGAAGTTGCAAGTAGACTGACTGGAGAGAAGACCCTAAGCTCCCCACGTCAAGTCCAGCAAGGCCGTGTGGGAGGTACCCCCACTCGCGCGAAGGGTCTCCCCTACTACCAACCATCACAAACCCGTGAGAAAGGAATGTGCCGATTTATTTGTTTTGCACGTGCGAATAAATATTAGTTACAATCCGGCGTTAAACCGCTGCGTCAGCTGAGAATGGAATTTTGCTTTAGAAAAATATAGGTTAMAATCRAGMGCGAAKTCTCCRAAKAGAGGATDGTKTTAAGTTACTATCAGTTAGAGATTCTCGGAACTGCACGTGCGTTTTATACTTGAGCTAATAGATTTCCTTTCATTGCACGTGTGCCTTTATCACGACCATGGAATTCCCATGTGCAAGCTAACATTAACACCTTTTATTAAATGTTATTAATTATTTATAAATAATTATTAGGAATAATTGTCAAGGTTTATCCTTGATTAGAAATAAAAAAAAAAAATAAGAT
>NW_014571430.1:0-4274 GCF_001313835.1 Polistes canadensis
TTTTTTTTTTTTACAATAATGTAATACGATTTATTTGACTTTTTATTTGCCTAATTCGAGAAAAGTAAGTTCAACGGTCTAGTCATTTAGGATTTTTCGTTTCAGGCGAACGAAATACTTTTAAACGATTAAATTTTTAATAAGAACAATTTTCAAAAAGACTGAATGTAAATTTTTAATAAAACAATCCGCCATTTTTGGTCCGCCATTTTTTCGTCCGCCATTTTTTGTCCGCCATTTTTGTCCGCCATTTTTCGTCAGCTATTTTCTGTCCGCCATTCGGTTCAATAAAGTAATCAAATTTGTTTATATTTAATATAAATCTAAATACAAATTTAATACGATAAAATATTAGTAAATTTGAACCATTATGTTTTATTTTCGCTTAACAATAATAAAAAATTAGAAACCGTGGGATAATATAGGATTGGGATGCTGCACGTCAATGCATCGTGACGAGTAAGAGTTCGCAAAGCTTTTTTAATTCGAATAAGAAAGAAAAAAGATGAAAATAAGATCGAGTCCATTTCTGGTAAGCTTAGAAACAGGTAAGAAAAGGTGTATACAGTCACTTCCTGAAGAGTCTCAAGCATCTGGCAGTCCTACCGATCGGTCAACGTACTCGATGCCGATCATAGGGAAGTATGTACATTCTTGATGCGTGTCTTACATCAGTTACGTTTTACCAGCTTTATACTACTATCTAGATACACTTACTATCATTCGAAAAAAACTTTCAAGTCATTCTTTCTGACTTAGAAACTCGAGAAAAACGGACTCTTCGAAATGATTTTGTTTAACTTTTCATCCCTGACAGATGAGATTTAGTATCGTTACAATATACGTAAAACAAAAATATCGATAATGAAACATAGAAGTAGAAATAGAAAAATAAAAATGTCGCGAATTATAATTTTTACTTTTTAATTCTAATTTATAAATCATTTTTGCACAATCCTAATTATATTTCAATTATGTTTACCAACAACTCTCTTGAACGTTTTGAAATATTTTCTATGAAATTTATTTCGACACACTTAAAAGAAATAAAGTAATTCGATAGGTTAGATAAAAGTAAAATTGTCGAGTAAGACTCGACAAAGGATCCTCCTGTGATAAAAATAAACGTCGAGTCACACTCGCGACATAGGAGTGTAAAGGATTAAGAAAAATGACGTCATTAGGCAAACGATATCGTTATCGCAATTACGCTTTCATCTATTTTTATACACATATATAATATATAGGCTGGTAAGAATAAATAAATATCTAACCCATTTGTTATAACATCCTGCATTTAATTTAGAACATTATTTTCCAAATGATTATTTTCTAAGAATTTAGAACGAGTATCTATTTCTTAAAGATCAATTACTTTCTAATTAATTACGATTAATCTTGGTTACTTGTGTTCTCGAAAGATCGAAAGTGTGTGTGTGTGTATGTGTCTCTTCTTAAAAAGTATAGAAAGGTGTATATTCTTGCAATAGAACTGAAACAAACATAAATCGTGTAAAGGCTAATTTGGAGTCAATAAAAATCGGCATGTCTTGTTTCTTTTCCTACAATGTAAGTGAGAGGATCCCAAGCGAATGAATTATTTCCGATTACGGTGCTAACGTCTTCTACTCGTACGATTAATGGTACAGCTATTGGTAAAACTATTTTTCATTTTATGATGACTTTGTCGTGTCTCGATAGCTTTCACCGTAAACGATTTCGAATGTCACTTGTTTTTTCTTTTCTTTTCTTTTTTTTCTAACCTTAACTTTGTATCTCTAACCTAAGAAATACTTGCACTTGAATTTCTCAAGTACTATTATCAATCAAATATATTACCGATTCATTACGTTTCATTATTAACAATAATATTTATCAACTCTTACCATATTACAAAAGGAAAGCTCAAACCATAATTGTTTTATTTTTTTCTAACCTTAAACTTTGTATCTAACCTAAGAAATATTATTTGTTTTTGTATTTCTCAAGTAACATTATCAATCAAATATATTACCGATTCATTACGTTTTCTTTACTGACAATACGATTTATCAACTCTTACAATATTATATAGGGAAAGTTAAGTTGACATTGATTTTTTTTTCTTTTTTTATTATTATATTTATACAGTTGTCAGGGTCCATCAAGATTATACATTGTGCAAGTAATAAAACGTAAATACTTAACCTTTTCTTAGAAAACGAAGACACAATTTTCACATGCATTTTTATATATATATATCAATTTTATGTTTTATGTTTTAATGGAAATATTCATTCAAATGATATATTTTAAAAAAAAGATATACATGGGTGGGTTGAAAATTGTCGAACCTAACCAAACTTAAGTGCATTGAAAAATTTTGACTACGAACTAGTCAGGAAAGTTGACAAGTTTTGAGTCTAAACTGTAAAACAATTAAATTTTAAACTGCAAAAATTATATACATTTTCAATTGAAATAAAAATGTTATATAATAATGTACGTGAAATTTTTTCTTTGGTTATGTTTTAAGTTTTACAGTTTATACGGTGTATGATCCTGATGTTGTACTGATATATTACAACTGTAATTAAAAAAAAAAAAAAAAAGATAGATATCCTGTCATCTTGATTTTCCTCTTGTAAAATGACGGAACTACCGAATGGGGGGGGGTATATTAATTATTTAACTGTTTAATTGTAATAGATCATTGTAATGAAACAAAAGGTTGTTAAGTAAATCGAGATATTCTTTTGTTCAATCTGGTACATTCCCGTGCTCTACTTATTATCTACGTATACTAATGACTTCTTTTTTTTATTTTTTTTTTTCACCAACATTGTCGCAAAGCATGCGAACCGTGGTCCGGTTAATAATTACACCCATAGATGCATCCTTAACCAAGATCTTTAACGAGCTCTTATGTTAGTAGTTTAAACAATAAACTAGAAAAAAAAAACTTTCCAAATCATTTTCTCCTATGTTCTTTTTACCTCGACCTTCGACAAGGATCATCATTTTTTATCAATCATGCTAGAACATTTTTATCTCTTCTAATTAGTATTTCATTTTTTTTTTTTTGAAATTTTTCTAATTGAAACGTTGAGAATCAGAGTGCAGTATTTTAGATTTGTTTTTATTTTCTATTAAAATGTTGAATATTTCGTAATATTTATTTTAAAAACAAAATTTGATCAAAATATTGTTGAACTAACCTCAAAATAACAGCTATTTTTTGAGGTTAGTAAATGAAAGTTAAAAATGTAAGGATCCATTTTGAAAATTGGTCTACAGTATTATAAATTAGAAATAAATTTATGAACAATTTTCCAAAGCATAAATATTTTCAAAATCACAGTTAATGCGATTCGTCCATTCTGATTTTCAAGGCCTCAATCGTAAGTTAGAAAAAAAATAAATATAATCGGTTGAACGTTTTACAAGAGCAATGAATCGTATCGTTGAATTATTCGATGCCGTATATTTATTCGAGTGCATTCACTATAGAATATATATATATATGATAGAATTCCCCGTTACATCCTAGCGTAACACTATTTCCTTCGAAAAAAAAAGTTTCATCTATCGTCCCCTACAGAATGATAATCGAATTTTATTCCTAATGGAAAAAAACAAAAATTAATTACCTATACGAAACCAGAGAACAATTATTCTGAAATAACGAATATAAAATAGACTGAAGATTTTTATCTTTCTCGTCTTATTGTTTTTTTCTTCTTTTTTTTTTGTTCTCTTCGAAAGATAATTTAATTGTAAGTGAAATATTACCTTCTCGGTAACGCGCTGCAAGTTCGGATAATGATCGTTCCCGCTCGGTGTAGATTCCATTTGAACTCCTTCTAAAAAAACAAAGATACATTCGATCGTTAATGGGATATTCTAATATGAAAACTCATATCCGAGATGATTTTTACGAATTTCATCTAAGCTGATTACTTCCTGATTTATACGAATACTTCTATAAATTAAATTTTCAATCTAACCTATAAACGTTTCACAAGTGTTTACAGTGATCATGTTAAATCATATAATAGATATAAAATAATACGATGTCAATCATTTATTATTAAACAATAATATATATATTAATAATTGTAAAACGTACGATCGATTATCATATTGATTTTATCGAAAAAAATTGGTAGATAAAAAGATCGAGATAGTTGAAACGTATCGGAATTGAACCATGAGATTAGATCCAATTTTTAATCTAACCTAAAAAACGTTTTACAATTGTTTACAGTGTGATCATATTAAATCATAGAATAGAT
>NW_014571431.1:0-4320 GCF_001313835.1 Polistes canadensis
TTCTAGCCCAGATCCCGGGTAAAGTACTGGCTATACAGGCTGACCCAAAATAGGGCATTTGTTCTTGCTCCTTGGCAGTCCTCTTCCGGGACGTCACACTACAATCGAGTTTCGTTGGAAAAGACTTGAGTTTTTTACGTAAAGTAACCAAAAAATATTGTAAAAAAATAATTTTTTTCCTTTTTTTGGACTGCAGTTGTTGAATTATATATGTTATTTACTTGATTTTTGTGGACCTGAAACCTCCTATTCGTAAGTATACGCTTTAAAATTTGAAAGAAAACGTTTTACAGCTTTTTTTATATAGCATTTCTTTATGTATCTGCTAGTTGTGAACTACGGTTTAATTTAGAAAGTAGCAAAAATTTCTTTTTAGACATATTAAATCTTTTTTGTGAAGGTAAAAATGTGCTATAAGAAACAAGACAGAATGGATGTCAGGTTAAATACAATCGAGTTTCGTAGAAAAAGAATTGAGTTCTTCACATAAACTAACCAAAAAATATTGTATAAAGTGATTTTTTTCCTTTTTTTGGACTGCAGTTGTTGAAATATAAATGTTATTTGCTGGATTTTATTGAACCTAACACTTTTGATTTGTTAGTATGCGCTATAAAACTTGAAAGATAACGTTTTACAGCTTTTTTTATATAGCATTTCTTTTTGTATCTGATTGTTTTGAACTACGGTTTAATTCAGAAAGCAGCGAAAATTTTTTTTATATATATTGAAAAATTTATAGTGATGGTAATATGTGCTATTATTAACAAGACAGAATAGATGTCAGGTTGACTACAATCGAGTTTCCTTGAAAAAAGATTGAATTCTTCACGTAAAGTAACCAAAAAATGTGGTAATAAAATGATTTTTTTCTTTTTTTTGGACTGCAGTTGTTAAAATATAAATGTTATTTGTTGGATTTTACTGAACGTAACACTTTTCATTTGATAGTATTCGCTTTAATACTGGAAAGAAAATGTTTTACTGCATTTTTTATATAGCATTTCTTTATGTATCTGCGTGTTTTGAAATACGTTTTAATTCGGAAAGTAGCAAAAATTTCTCTTTAAATATATTAAATTTTTTTTGTGAAGGTAAAAATGTGCTATTAGAAACAAGACAGAGTGGATGTCAGGTTAACTACAATCGAGTTTCGCATAAAAAGATATGAGTTCGTCACGTAAAGTAACCAGAAAATGTTTTAATAAAATGATTTTTTTCCTTTTTTTAGACTGCAGTTGTTGAAATATAAAACTTATTTACTTGATTTTTGTGGACCTGAAACCTCCTATTTGCAAGTATACGCTTTAAAATTTGAAAGAAAACGTTTTACAGCTTTTGTTATATAGCATTTCTAAATGTATCTGATAGCTAGGAACTACGGTTTATTTCAGGAAGCAGCGAAAGAATTTCTTAAATATATTAAAAATTTAATATGCACAGTAAAATGTGCTATTAGTAACAAGACAGAATAGATTTCAGGTTCACTACCTTCGAGTTCCGTTGAGAAAGAATTGAATCCTTCACGCAAAGTAACAAAAAATTTTGTATGATGTTTTCAAATAAGTTTCCGCCGTTTTAATGTAGATAGCGCGGCGCGGAGTTTCCGTTAACTTTCGCAGATGTTATCCTGCTTAAAAATTAATTTGGACGTTTAAGAACAACATAAACTATTAATATTTTTGATTTCATATTTGTAAAATATAATTTTCTTTAGTTGAAAATGTCTAAATTTGAGCCAAATAAGCGTCATTTGCGGGAAATATTAGTTTACTTCTATAATATAAAGAAATCTGCTGCTGAGGCTTATCGATTGCTCGTAGAATCATATGATGAGACTGCTTTGAGTGAGAGAACGTGTCGTGAGTTGTTTCAAAAATATAAAAACGGTGATTTCGACGTAGAAGACAAATATCGCAGTGGAAGGTCAAAAATTTACGAGGATGCAGAATTGGGGAAAATATTGGAGGAAGATTAATCTCAAAAAAAAAAAAAATTGCTGTAACATTAAAAGTCACTCACCAAGCAGTCTCACATCGTTTAAAATCATTAGAAATGTTTAATAAACAAGGAAATTGGGCTCCGTACGAATTAAAGCCGAGAGATATTGAACGCTGAATATGCTTAAGTGAAATACTGCTTGCTAGCCATAAAAAGAAGGGTTTTTTTATATCGTATCATCACTTGTGACGAAAAACGGATACATTATGATAATCTAAAAAGAAGAAAATAATAGCGATTTTTAAGCCATGCGTCAACATCAACAGCAAAACCGAATATTCACAGAAAAAAACTCATGCTGTGTATTTAGTGGGATCAGCTAGGTGTAGTGTATTATGAGTTGCTTAATCCGAGCGAAACAATCACCGGAGCCCTCTATCAAACACATATAATGAGATTGAGACGAGCTCTAAAAGAAAAACGCCCTCAATACTATTCTAGACACGAAAAAATTATTCTCCTGCATGAAAATGATCGTCCACATGTAGCGGCTCCCGTTAAAAAGTATTTGGAAACACTTGATTGGGAAGTGTTACCCCACCCGCCGTAATCACCAGACATTGCACCGTCCGATTATCACCTATTTCAGTCCATAGCACATGCTCTGTCAGAGCAGCGGTTCAAATCATATGAAAATACTAAAAATTGAGTTAATTCGTAAATAGCCTTAAAAGTCAAGGAGTTCTTTCGACGTAGGATCCGAATGTTGCCTGAGAGATAGGAAAAAGTCATTGCAAGTGATGGACAGTATTTTAAATAAACTTAAAATTACCATTCTTCTAGCATAAATACTTAATTTAAAAAAAAAACAACGGAAACTTATAAGTACATCTAATAATAAAATGATTTTTCTCTTTTTTTTGGATTGCAGTTGTTGAAGTATAAATGTTATTTGCTGGATCTTATTGAACGTAACACTTTTTATTTTTTAGTATACGCTTCAAAACTTGAAAGTAAACCTTTTACAGATTTTGCTGTATAGCATTTCTTGATGTATCTGATAGTTTTGGACTACGGTTTAATTCAGAAAGCAGCGAAAATTTTTCTTAAATATATTGGAAAGTTTATAGTGACGGTAAAATGTGCCATTAGTAACAAGACAGAATAGATTTCAGGTTGACTACAATCGAGTTCCGATGAAAAAGAATTGAATTATTCACGTAAAGTAACAAAAAATTTTGTAATAAAAAAATTTTTTTCCTGTTTTTGGAAGGCAGTTGTTGAAATATAAATGTTATTTGCTGGACCTTATTGAACGTAACACATTTTATTTGTTAGTATGAGCTTTAAAATTTGAAAGAAAACGTTTTACAGCTTTTTTCATATAGCATTTCTTTATGTATGTGCAAGTTTTGAAGTACAAAAATTTCTTTTTAAATATATTAAAAATTTTTTGTGAAGCTAAAAATGTGCTAATAGAAACAAGACGGAACGGATGTCAGGATGACTGCAATCAAGTTTCGTTGAAAGAGAATTGAATTCTTCACGTAAAGTAACCAAAAAATGTTGTAATAAAACTATTTTTTTCCTTTTTTTGGACTGCGGTTGTTGAAATATAAATGTTATTCGCTGGATTTTATTTAACGTAACAATTTTTATTTGTTTGTATCCGCTTTCAAACTTGAAAGAAAACGTTTTAAAGCTTTTGATATATAGCATTTCTCTATGTATTTGATAGTTTTGAACTAAGGTCTAACTCTGAAAGCAGTGAAAATTTTTCTTAAATATATTGAAAAATTTATAGTGACTGTAAAATGTGCTATTAGTAACAAGACAGAATAGATGTCAGGTTGACTACAATCGAGTTCCGTTGAAAAAGAACTGAATTCTTCACGTAAAGTAACAAAAAAATGTTGTAACACAATGATTTTTTTCCTTTTTTTGGACTGCAGTTGTTAAAATATAAATGTTATTTGCTTTATTTTATTTGGACCTAAAACTATCTATTTGTTAGTATGCACTTTAAAACTTGAAAGAAAAGGTATTACAGCTTTTTTTTTAAAGCATTTTTTTATGTATCTGCTAAATTTGAACTACGGTTTATTTCAGAAAGTAGCGAAAATTTCTTTTCGAATATAATATATCATTTTTAAGAAGTTAAAAATGTGCTATTAGAAGAAAGACAGAATGGATGTCAGGTTTACTACAATCAAATTTCGTTGAAAAAGAATTAAGTTCTTCACGTAATGTAACCAAAATATGTTGTAATATGGTGAATTTTTTCCATTTTTGGACTGCAGTTGTGGAAATATAAATAGTATTTGCTGGATGTTATTGAACGTAACACACTTTATTTGTAAGTGTTCGAAAATTGCGCTT
>NW_014571432.1:0-1168 GCF_001313835.1 Polistes canadensis
ATAATATATACTGAATATTTATTTAAAACATAGAATAAAAAAAATCTGTAAAACAACAACAACAACATTTTCTTTAAACATAAAACACAGATATTATCATTTAACATTTTTTTACGAATATAATTGAAATAAATTAATCGTTATGGAAATAGAGAACGTAGGGTATTAGTTTACATCATGATATTTCGTATCTATTTGTTAAATGATTTGTTGGAGAAAACAAGAAATATACGACCCTCTCTTCCGCCCTTTCTAAACTTGTATTTACATATGTATAAACCTATATCTAGGTTCTATCTATCTATTTACATACCTCCAAAACCCCTGTTAAAATTCTATCCTACGCATAACAACGAATATCTCGATAATGTAATTAACAACAATACTTGTCTTCTGTTTAACGATTCAATTATTTAATTATAACACACTCACATGTCAGTCAAACAAAACCACCGAATTTGTTTTATTTTTTAATACGCATGCAACCCAAATTCATTTGTTTTTATTTAAACGAGAACAAAAAATTCGGTTTTATTTTTAACAGGATTAACTTAATCTCGTATCATATGCGATATATGGGTATTGAAGGGGGTTGGGAGGATTGCTTGTTGAAAGATCCCATTTCTCAATAATCGTCTGACAACAGCACGCTTCGAAAAAGCTTGTCACGCTTTTTGAAGAAAAGCCATTCTGGATGCTTCCATACAACAGACAGGAACATACAAAATTCCTTCTATTGTACGAACTCACTTTTCACTCATTTCTATGTACCTACTCTCTCTCTCTCTCTCTCTCTTTTTCTCTCTTTCTTTCTCTCTTTTTTTCTTTCTCTGTCTGAGCTTACTACGTGTATGGAATGAAAATTTTCTCACGAGTGGTTATAAGAGAAAGATAAGAACCATCAGAGATTCTTAAGAAAATCTTCAGACGAATGCTTTTTTTTTTTTTTCTCCCATTTTTCATATTCCCTTTTTTTTTTCTACACTTATTATTCCTTATTAAACGTACTCCAGAGAATACGAACCTCTGTGAGACATTTTTTATTCTTTTTTTTTTTTTTTTTTTTTTTTTTCCATCCCTTCGATAGCTTCGAAAAATACGTGTTAGTATTTCTATGGGGGGATGGCGTGGGATGGGGGAAGGATGGTAGATTTTTATCTTTCGAATC
>NW_014571432.1:2288-3928 GCF_001313835.1 Polistes canadensis
ATCATATGTCCTAAAAAGAATAGAATATTACAAACATTCAATTATATTAAAATGTCCAATGTAATTGATATATTTCAATGATATTACGATCAAAATTAATTATTTTTAGATAAATTTTATATTTTTAATCATTCCTCTGTCTATGTCATACAAAAACATATTCTAAATCTATTCTAGTTTCTTATCGTTCTTTTTTTCCTTTTCACGATTTCACGAAAGTATCGACATTGGTTGTAACTTACATTAGTAATCTTAATCGATCTTTGAAAAATAATAAATAATGGTGAAAACACGTCATAATATAGTATAGTCATTCGAAAGGAAAAATTAATTATTTGTTAGTCACGTTAATTTCCCACCCCCCTCCACCCTCCCCCTCCAGCCCACCCTCCAGCCCACCTTCCAGCCCACATAACTTTTCTTAAAGATTTACAATTCATTTCAGTAATGTTCCTTACATTTCGTAAGTCATCGTGAGTACTTAGATGGTATGCGATATTCCCGTTGATAAATCGTTTGGAAAGCTTCTTCGAATTCTACCGAGGCTTTAATCGATCTTTTCTGCAGGTAAGCCAGCTTAGCTAGCTCTACGTCTTATCTTCGATTCCTTTCACTTCAAACAACCCTTCCTTTTCCTTTTCCTTTTCCGTTTCCCATAGATATATACCAAGAGACACTTCAACCAGTCAACTCTCATCACGTAACTTCAAAATCGTGATTCTTTTTTATTCACGATTGTACCCTTTTTTTTTTCTTTTTTTTTTTTAATTTCTTACAATTTCACTTAAGTTATCAATTTGGCAAATTGAAATGAAATATTTTCTTGAATTATTCGATTAAAATTCAACATTTATTTTTATATATATATATCATAGAAAAATTGTTATTTATATTTATAAAACGTGTGATAAATATTATTAATTTTTCATTAAGAGATTTAATCAAATTCATTTTATTCTCGATTTGTGAAAAAAAATTTTCAAACTTTTTCAAAAATAAAATAAAAAAAGAATAAGAAAGAAAACTTGACCCGTTTAACGATGTTATTAAATAAAATATTAGATAAAGTGCATGTGTCTTTCGATTGAAAAGTACAAATTCATTCTTAATTTTCTTTGGGTGTTTGACAAATAATATTATTTTTATTTTTTTTTACGTTTAATAATAATAATAATAATAAAAAGAAAAAGTCTATATAATTTTCCTCTGGTCTATTCTGCCGCATATGTTATGTCACACAACGACACTTTTCATTGTTGGATAAGCATAGGGAGAGATAAAATATGACATATATATATATATACTTTTACATATGCATATACATAAACATATATATATATATATAAAAAGAAACTCAACTCGATGGAAAAGAGAATTCCCACTATGCGACATTTATGGCCGCAGGTGTACGTCAGAATCCAACTTGACATTTCAAATTCCAGTAGGTAAAAATAACGTTTAATTAATATCCATCATTCATCTATTTTTTACAGCCCCTCCCCCCTTCTCCACCCCTTGATCATATTTATGTTATAACTCATTATTGTATTTCACCAATATAATAACAAATTATTTAATAATTATATCTAATCTTATTTTAATATCTTCCTATATATATAGGTTTAATATATATATATATA
>NW_014571433.1:0-3423 GCF_001313835.1 Polistes canadensis
TTTTAACCAAACTCGATTGTAGTTAACCTGACATTTATTCTGTTTTGTTTCCTGTAGCAAATTTTTACCGTCGCTAAAAATGTTTTAATATATTAAGAAAGAAATATTCGCTACTTTCTGTATTTAATTGTGGTTAAAAATTATAAAATTTCTAAAACAAGTGCTGGATACCAAAATGTGTAAAACTTTTTCTTTTAAGTTTTAAAGCGTATACTAACAAATAAAAAGTGGTATGTCAATTAAAATCTAGCAAATATCATTTACTTTTCAACAACTGCAGTCGAAGAAAAGAGAAAAGATTAATTTATTACAAATTTTTTTGGTTACTTCACGTGTAAAATTCAATTACTTTTTGACCAAATTCGATAGGAGTCATCTAAACATCTATTCTGATTAGTTTTTAATAGCACATCTTAACCTTTGCAAAAAAATTTATTAATATATTTGAAAAGAAATTTTTCTCCTTTCTAGATTAGATCGTAATTAATAATTATAAAATTTCTAAAAAAGTGCTATATAACAAAAGCTGTAAAACGTTTTCTTTTAAGTTTTAAAGCATATACTAACAAATAAAAAGTGTTATGTCTAATAAAATCTAGCAAATAACATTTATATTTTATCAACTGCAGTCGAAAGGAAGGGAAAAAGTTATTATAGTACAACTTTTTTTTGTTATTTTAAGTGTAGAATTTAATTCTTTTTCAACGAAACTCGATTGTAATAAACCTGACATCCATTTTTTTTTTCTAGTATCACATTTTTACCGTCGCTAAAAATGTGTTAATATATTTAGAAAGATGTTTTCGCTACTTTCTGGATTAAATCGTTGTTAAAAACTGTAAAATTTCTTAAAAAGTGCTATATAACAAATGCTATAAAACGTTTTCTTTCATGTTTTAAAGCATATACTAACAATTAAAAAGTGTTCTGTCCAATAAAATCTAGCAAATATCTTTAATATTTGGACTACTGCAGTCAAAAAAAAAAGAAAAAATCATTTCACTACAACTTTTTTTGTTTACTTAGCGTGTAGAATTCAATTATTTTTGAGAAAAATTCGATGGTAGTCAACCAAGCATCTATTCGGTTTAGTTTCTAATAACCCGTTTTTATCTTCGCCTAAAAATTTTTAAGATTTGTAAAAAGAAATTTTCCGTTCTTTCTGTGTTAAATCGTAGTCAAATATTATAAAAAATCTAAAAAAGTGCCATTTGACAAAAGCTATGTAAAGTTTTCTTTCCCGATTTAAAGCGTATACCTAAAAATAAGAAGTGTTTAGTATGAAAAAATTTGGCAAACATCAATTATATTTGGACTAGTGCAGTCAAAAAAAGAGTCGATGAAAAGAGAAAAAAAAATTTTATTAAAATTTTTGTTAGTTACTTCCCGTTTAGAATTCAATTTTTTTTGACAAAATTCGATTGTAGTCAATAAAACATTTATTCTGTTTAGTTTCTAATAACATATTTTAATCTTCGCTAAAAAATTTTTAATATATTTAGAAAAATATTTTCGCTACTTTCTTGAATAAATCGTAGTTAAAAATTATAAAAAAACTAGAAAAGTGCTTTTTCACAAAAGCTATGTATCGTTTTCTTTAAAGCTTTAAAGCGTATACTTACAAATAAAAAGTGGAAAGTCCGAAAAAATTTGTGAATTATTATTTATATTTGGAAAAGTGCAGTCAAAAAAAAGAGAAAAAATCATTTTATTACGAATTTTTTTAGTTTTTTAACGTGTGGAATTCAATTCTCCTTCAAAGAAACTCGCTTGTAGTCAACCTGACATCTATTCTGTTCTGTTTCTAATAGCAAATTATATTGTTGCTAATAATTTTTTAATATATAAAGAAAACATTGTATCTGCTTACTAGAATAAATAATAGTTTAAAATTATCAGACATGTAAAGAAATGCTATATAACAAAAGCTATAAAACAGTTTTTTTCATATTTTAAAGCGTATACTAACAAATAAAAAGTGTTACGTTCAATAAAATCCAGCAAAAAACATTTATATTTCAAACACCTGCAGTCCAAAAAAAGGAAAAAAATTATTTTATTAAAACATTTTTTTGTTATTTTACGTGAAGAGATCAATTCTTTTTCAACAAAACTCGATTGTAGTCAACCTGACATCTATTCTGTCTTGTTACTAATAGCACATTTTTACCTTCACAAAAAAGATTTAAAATATTTAAAAAGAAATTTTGGCTACATTCTGAATTAAACCGTAGTTCAAAACAATCAGATACATAAAGATATGCTATACAACAAAAGCTGTAAAACGTTTTCTATTAAGTTTTAAAGCGTATACTAAAAAATAAAAAGTGTTACGTTCCATAATATCCAGCAAATAACATTTATAATTCAACAACTTAGTTCAAAAAAAGGGAAAAAATTTTATTACAACATTTTATGATTACTTAACGTGATGAACTCAATTCCTTTTCAACTAAATCGATTGTAGTAAACCTGACGTTTATTCTGTCTTGTTTCTAATAGCACATTTTTACCTTAACAAATAAGATTTAATATATTTAAAAAGAAATTTTGGCTACATTCTGAATTAAACCGTAGATCAAAACTATAAGATACATAAAGAAGTGTCATATAACAAAAGCTATAAATCATTTTCTTCCAAGTTTTAAAGCGTATACTAATAAGAAAAAAGTGTTTTGTCCAAATAAATCCAGCAAATAACATTTATATTACAACAACGGAAGTCCAAAAAAAGAAAAAAAATGTTTTCATTATAACATTTTTTGGTTATTTTGTCTGGAGAACTCAATCCTTTTTCTACGAAACTCGATTGTAGTTAATCTGGCATCCATTCTGTCTTGTTTCTAATAGCAGAATTTTACCTTCACAACAAATATTTAATATGTCTTAAAAGAAATTTGGCTACTTTCTGAATTAAACAGTAGTTTAAAACTAGCAGATACATAAGGAAATGCTATATAAATAAAGCTGTAAAACATTTTTTTTCAAGTTTTAAAGCGCATTCGTACAAATAAAAAGGGTTACGTTCAATAAAATCCAGCAAAAAACAATTATATGTTACTAACTGCAGTCCCAAATAGGAAAAAAATCTGTACATTACAACATTTTTAGGTCACTTTATGTGAAGAACTCAATTCTTTTTCTCCGAAACTCGATTGTAGTTAATCAGACATCTATTCTGTCTTTTTTCTAATGGCACATTTTTACATGTACAAAAAAAAAATAATATGTTTAAGAAGAAATTTTTGCTACTTTCTGAATTAAACCGTAGTTCAAAACTATTAGATTTATAAAAAAATGCTACATAACAAAAGCTGTACAACGTTTTCTTTCAAGTTTTGAAGCGTATACTAACAAATAAAAAGTTTTACGTTCAATAAGATCCAGCAAATACCATTTATAATTCAACAACTGCAGTTCAAA
>NW_014571434.1:0-3411 GCF_001313835.1 Polistes canadensis
TATATAGCATTTCTTTATGTATCTGATAGTTTTGAACTACGGTTTAATTCAGAAAATAGCAAAAATTTCTCTCTAAATGTATTTAAACATTTTTAGCGAAGGTTAAAAATTGCCACTAGAAACAAAAAAGATTAAAAGTCAGGTCTACTACAATCGAGTGGCGTTGAAAAAGAATTGAATTCTTCACGTTATGTAACCAAAAAATGCCGTAATAAAATAATTTTTTTCCTTTTTTTGAACTGCAGTTGTTTAATAATAAATTTTATTTGCTGGATTTTATTTAACGTAACAATTTTATTCGTTAGTATATGCCTTAAATCTTCAAAGAAAACGTTTTACAGTTTTTTTTATATAGCATTTCTTTATGTATCTGATAGTTTTGAACTACGGTTTAATTCAGAAAGTAGCAAAAATTTCTTTCTAAATACATCTAACATTTTAAACGACTGGTAAAATGTGCTACTAGAAACAAAACATATTAAATGTCAGGTTTACTACAATCGAGTTTCGTTGAAAATAAATTGAGCTCTTCACGTTAAGTAACCAAAACATGCTGTAATAAAATAATTTTTTTCCTTTTTTTGAACTGCAGTTGTTGAATAATACATGTTATTTGCTGGATTTTATTGAACGTAACACTTTTTATTCGTTATATACGCCAAAAAACTTGAAAAAAAACGTTTTTTAGCTTTTTTTAAATAGCATTTCTTTATGTATCTGATAATTTTGAACTACGGTTTATTTCAAAATATAGTAAATATTTCTTTATAAAAATATTTAAACATTTTTAGCAACGGTTAAAAATTGCTACTAGAAACAAAGCAGAATGGATTTCAGGTTTATTACAATCGATTTTCGTTGAAAAATAATTGAGTTCTTCACGTAAAGTAACCAAAAAATGTTGTAATTAATGATTTTTTTCCTTTTTTTGGACTGCAGTTGTTAAAATATAAATGTTATTTGATGGATTTTATTAGATATAACACTTTTTATTCGTTAGTATACGCTTTTAAACTTAAATGAAACCGTTTTACATCTATTTATATATAGCATTTCTTTATGTATCTGATAGTTTTGAACTACGGTTTAATTCAAAAAATAGCAAAAATTTCTCTCTAAATGTATTTAAACATTTTTAGCGACGGTTAAAAATTGCCACTAGAAACAAAACAGATTAAATGTCAGGTTTACTACAATCGAGTTTCGTTGAAAATGAATTGAATTCTTCACGTTAAGTAACCAAAAAATGCTGTAATAAAATGATTTTTTTCCTTTTTTTGAACTGCAGTTGTTGAATAATAAATGTTATTTGCTGGATTTTATTAAATGTAACACTTTTTATTCGTTAGTATACGCTTTTAAACTTAAATGAAACCGTTTTACATCTATTTATATATAGCATTTCTTTATGTATCTGATAGTTTTGAACTACGGTTTAATTCAAAAAATAGCAAAAATTTCTTTCTAAATATATTTAAACATTTTTAGCGACGGTTAAAATGTGCTACAACAATCAAAACTGATTAAATGTCAGGTTTACTACAATCGAGATTCGTTGAAAAAGAATTGAATTCTTCACGTTAAGTAACTAAAAAATGTTGTAATAAAATGATTTTTTTCCTTTTGTAGGACTGCAGTTGTTGAAATATAAATGTTATTTGCTGGATTTTATTAGATATAACACTTTTTATTCGTTAGTATACGCTTTAAAACTTGAATGAAACCGTTTTACAGCTTTTTTTATATAGCATTTCTTTATGTATCTGATAGTTTTGAACTACGGTTTAATTCCAAAAGTAACAAAAATTTCTTTAAAAATATATTTAAACATTTTTATCGACGGATAAAAATTGCTAATAGAAACAAAACAGAATGGATGTCAGATTTATCACAATCGATTTTTGTTGAAAAAGAATTTAGTTCTTCCCGTAAAGTAACAAGAAAAGTTGTAATAGAATGATTTTTTTCCTTTTTTTGGACTGCAGTTGGTGAAATATAAATGTTATTTGCTGGATTTCATAGGACATAACACCTTTTAATTGTTCGTATACGCTTTAAAACTAGAAAGAAAACGTTTTACAGCTTTTTTTATATAGCATTTCTTTATGTATCCGATAGTTTTAAACTACGGTTTAATTCAGAAAATAGCAAAAATTTCTTTCTAGATGTATTTAAACATTTTTAGCGACGGTTAAAAATTGCCACTAGAATCAAAACAGATTAAAAGTCAGGTCTACTACAATCGAGTTTCGATGAAAATGAATTGAATTCTTAACGTTAAGAAACCAAAAAATGCTGTAATAAGATGATTTTTTTCTTTTTTTTGAACTGCTGTTGTTGAGTAATAAATGTTATTTGCTGGATTTTATAAAACGTTACACTTTTAATTCGTTAGTATACACCTTAAAACTTGAAAAAGATCGTTTTAAAGCTTTTTTTATATAGCATTTCTTTATGTATCTGATAGTTTTGAACTACGGTTTAATTCGAAAAATAGTATATATTTCTTTACAAATATATTTAAACATTTTTAGCAACGGTTACAAATTGCTACTAAATACAAAACAGAATGGATGTCAGGTTTATCACAATCGATTTTTGTTAAAAAAGAATTAAGTTGTTCACGAAAAGTAACAAATAAATGTTGCAATAAAATAATTTTTGTCTTTTTTTTGAACTGCAGCTGTTGAAATATAAATGTTATTTGCTGGATTTTATTGGACATAACACTTTTTATTTGTTAGTATACGCTTTAAAACTTGAAAGAAAACGTTGTACAGGCTTTTTGTACAGCATTTCTTTATGTATCTAATAATTTTAAAATACGGTTCAATTTAGAAAGTAGCATAAAACTCATTCTAAATATATTTAAACATTTTTAGCGTCGGTAAAAATGTGCTACTAGAAAAAGCAAATTAAATGTCAGTTTTACTACAATCGAGTTCCGTTGAAAAAGAATTAAATTTTTTACGTTAAGTAGTTAAAAAATGTTTTAATAAAATGATTTATTTCATTTTTATGAACTGGAGTTGTTGAATTGTAAATTTTATTTGCTGAATTTTATTCTTCGTAACACTTTTTATTTGTTAGTATACGCTTTAAAACTTTAAAGAAAACGTTTTACAGGTTTTTTTTATATAGCATTTCTTTATGTATTTGCTAGATTTAAACTACGGTTGATTTCAGAAAGTCGCCCAAAATTTCTTTTTAAATATATTGAAACATTTTTAGCGACGGTTAAAATGTGCTGCTAGAAACAATTTAGAACTGATGTCAGGTTCATTCAATCGATTTGCGTTGAAAATAAATTGAGTTCTTTAAGTAAAGTGACCAGAAAATTTTGTAATAAAATGATTTCTTTCTTTTTTTAGACTGCAGTTGTTTAAATATAAATTTTATTTGCATGATTTT
>NW_014571435.1:0-4119 GCF_001313835.1 Polistes canadensis
TGTCAAAGATATTCAAATTAAAAGAAATTGTGGTAGAAGGAACGTTGTTTAAATGCGTCGCGTGTAATTACTATTGGAACGAAATGACGACGTGGGAAAAAAGTAAGAAAAAGAAAAATATACAGAATGGAGAATAGAGAGTGAATCTAATAAAGCTAGTGCGAGCTACGTAGAGAGTGAAAGAGAGGGGAATTGAGAGAGACAAAGACAGAGACAGAGACAGCGAGAGAGAGTGCGGTATCGTACGTGCAGGGGACGTGTAAGCACAACCGCGTTTTCTAGTTTACGCAAGAGTGAGTGAGAGCATTATCAATGACCTATTTATTAAAGAACGAACTTGAATATTAACGTCGGTGACCGTAGCACCTACGAACCTATATATGGTGAATTACATTTCTGTCGAATGCGCTTCTTTATGCATAATAGCAAATTTATGATAAATAAAAAGAATAATTATTGAAATTCGAGAAGACGGCAGGCAAACTTAATATGACTATTACGGTAGAGAAGACTAGATCACTTACAATCTCCAAGGAGCCCAGACGATGTAAATTTGCGGTATACAACCAGTGTCAACCAAGTGATGCGATTTTAATACCATGGTTCGATAATTACAAGTGACAGAAACCTAGAAAAGGAGGTAAAAGATCAAACAACCTAAGCCTTCATAATCCCTGGATACCTCTAAGATATTATATGGAGAAAAAAACATATGAGCATCAAAAGCAAGACACGAATATACAAAACTTGTATCAGACCGATAAAGACTTACGCGGCAGAGACAAACGCAGAGTCCACGATAACAGAACGTATCATGAGAACTACAGAAGTAAAGACGCTACGAACTATAACGGAGAACTCACTAAAAGGTAGAAGAAGTAACAAAGAGATAGGAGAAGAATGTGAGACCCAATGCGGGGTAAAGTGGATAAGAAGGAAAAGTGTGGAAAGGATGAACGACAGTAGGCTGCCGAAAGTAGCAAAAACAGAAAAAATAGGGACAACAAGACCACCTGGAAGACCTCGAAGAAAGTGGAATGAAAGCTGGATATCATCATCACAAGATAGACAAACGCCCTAAAAAGAAAATCTTACAACTAATATATAAAAGAAAGAAGTCCTAACAATAAGAAAATGAAGTATAAGAAGAAGAAAAAGTCACTATGGATCACTAGTCATTATTATGTTTTATAGAACGACATCCGACATACATTCAACTAAAATTATTTTTTTTCTTAACTAACATGAAACAATAGGAATAGAAAGATTTTAAACTAAAACGGATAACCTTCGATAAATTGTTTAAAATATTCAAATAATTTAATGTAATTGTCTGTGTTTTCTGGAATTAAAGAAATTCAATATCTTCTTACTTCGTCACTTTCGTCATATCATGTCATCTTACGACTATATTCATTTTCGAATATATTTCTAATTATTGCCGTATTCTGTTTGTAGCAATTATTATAGCAAAGTCTGATTAAACTTTGTTAATTTTAAGAGTAAAACATAATTCTTATTTTACTTTAGTTGACAGACGCGTTTCCCGCATGGCGCGTTAAAATAAGTTGTCTTCAATCAAGTTTTTAACTCTTTTTGCTTTGCTACTCAAATCTCGAGGAATATTTTGTTTTTATTAAGTATATTATCAAATAGTGTCCTATCTCGTCGCAAACATAAAACATCTTACCAGCTAATTTTTTCCAACAGGTCTTCCTTCTATTCAATATCGTTCTATCGATCGCGGAATTTAAAATCTGCATCATGTTTACGTCTATAACAGATTTATATGTATATGTTACTGGCATAGTCGGTAAACCGTCATTACAAGTAATACCCCGACATTATCATCAATGCAACGCGCCTTTTGACAAAGTCGGAAATGTATTCATATTTCTCACATTTCCTAGAAAATCTTCCTAGTATATTTCGTTCTAAACCCGCTTATCTTCTGATACGATAAAGATCAAAAGATTCAGACTTTGTATGGTAATCTCTACGAATATCTTTCTAACAAAATATAATTTTTTACAACGATAAGGAACAATAGAGCCTACATAATAACAAATCAGCATAAGGTAAGTCTCAATTTCTAGGATTGATCATAGTATAGCGGTGTGCGTAGTTTCATTCCCCTGCGCATAAATAAACGCTYACAAAAATTCGCGGAGCAGTCATGGTGTTAAATTAGTTTACAAAAAATTTGTTTTTTATTAGGCTCATTGAATGATTTTCAATAGCATGAATATACAAAAAAATTTGTTCTTTACCTAATATAATTATAAGTATATATAAATATTTTCTATTTAAAAACTTACATAAATTTGTGGAATCAGAAAAAGAAGCTTGTGTCTTGAAACTAATTAAAATATTAAAAGAAAAATTGAATTAAGTTGAAGAAGAGCTAGATGTCTGTTGTTTATCAAGAGAAATAAAACCTTTACTTATGATAGGAAATAGTAAAGCTTCAATAAATATATGATACACGTTCTTTTCATTAGAATAATTAAAAAATTAAATATGAATAATACATCTTTTTATAATTGTTTAGTTTACTTATAGTAATGCTTCTTTGGGCGATAGTATTATTATTTGCAATATATATTTACCTATATATATGATACTATATTTATTTGATACTTATAACTTTTGTTTATAATATGAATAGCAAGTAAAGCAATAGATACTTCTTAAATTAWTTTATACAGAAATACGTTGGAACTTGTGTTAAGCGCGACTGGACGCTAGCGAGTCTTTATTGCAACAGATAAAATCCGATATGAAGATGTAATAAGATCAATAAATCAAATAGAAAAGGAAATAGCATTTCTCCCTAAATGCTCTTCAAATTGCTCTTTCTCCTCTTTATTTCATTGAAAGTTAAACAATTCTTCTGTATGTAATTATCAATCTCCTCCAAGACCCGTACAATTTGATATACAATAATTCTGCCTTGCCAGTAGAGTAAAATTTGTAGAGAGCTGATGAAAGATGAAATAACATACATATCGGTATTTAGGTCTCTTTGCTTAAGCTATGCAACAACGCGACGTAACAATGATCATATACATGTCCTAATAAAAAATATGAAACCTTTATTATTGTATTTATATTATATTAGAAAGAGTCTTATTTTTTAGGTATTAAGAAGCAGTAAATCGATATACAGCAGCGATTATTAGCTAGTAAAATAATAAAATGATGGGAATAAGAGAGCAAATCGAGGATCATAAAGTCATCAATCGCTAATCTTGAGGTGCTCATCTTAGAACTACAAAGGAAGCGACGAATAAATTCGGAACAAGTTCTTATCTTTTTTATTCTTTATTTCAGAATGGTGCATAAATGTACTCATATAATAAGTTATATCATGTTGATATATATATATATGATTATTTTATCTTCAAATATTTGACAACAAACGGCACTAGTAAGTAAATATGCAATTTTTCTGTTAAAAAAAAATTCTTTAGGTTTTTTTTAATTAGAAAAAGAGAAACTGAGAGCTATATGTGTCAAATTTGTTTAATAATGCGTACATAATTAGTAGAACGCTTACATAAATATTTAAAAAAATATGTAAGTTAACTGTATCCTGATGTAGGTCCTTAAATAAATTTAATAATTTATGATGAAATTTAAAAATAAGCCTATGTAACCAAATCAAGTTTAAAGTTTTCTCAAGATAAATTAAAATTGCTGCTGTGTAGCCTAATGTTGAAATGTATTCTTCATATAATGACAATGATGATTTTTTGTACTGAATGTGTTGTTAAATGTGAATTTTTCAAACCATATTGTTGGTTTAAGATAACTTGGACTACGAAATTGTTCATTATAATCTTGTAGATTTTACCTATGTTAGAAATTAGACTGCTTTAGCAGGGTCTTTATTTTTTATTGTAAATTTGAATCACTTCAACTCTTTTAAACATTGGGAAAAGTAGCTGTAGTGCAGTGCATAATCAGACCTTAATCTGACTTTAAAAAGCATACTTAAAAGATTTTTTTTTTTTTCATTGATCGCAATATAACAACGTACATTTCTATATATTTTCATTACATAATATATGCAAACAAAAAATTAATTGGTATTCTTTTTATTCAATGAAATATCAA
>NW_014571436.1:0-2454 GCF_001313835.1 Polistes canadensis
TATAATATTATACAACAGTTATATATTCGTTTATACACTTATCTTTGTAACATTATTTCTAACATCTCGTGTCAATGTATCATGTAAGCAAAAATTACTTAATATTCCTCTATTAATAAAAAAGAAAATATATATATATAAATAAAAGATTTTTCGATTGAGATTGAAATCGAGATATCGACATAGATAGATAGATAGATAGATAATATACAGGGGTGTTTCAACGTTACGAATGTTGGAGGCGCCTCAGGCGGCACCCATTGAACGAACAGTACCAGCACCCAGTATCACCACCACCATTACCTGCAACAGCAGCACCAGTACCAGTAGCGTCATCATAGTGTAGTAGAAGTAGTAGTATTAGTAATAGTAGTAGTAGTAGTAATAGTAGTGACGATGGTGGAGGAAAGCAAAAGAGTAGTCAATCGGGTTCCGAGTGTAGCTTCGCCCACTACCGAATTCAGTACATTCTGTGTTTTCTCTCAAGCTTAGTAAGAGTGTCTCCTCTTCACTTTCAACAAATATACTTCCAAACAATAATATATATATATATATATATACATACATTAATATAGTAGAAAGATATAGTAAGAATTATCTTAACTTCTCATGTGACTGACATCTAGTAGTGAATGTGTATACTCTTGTGTATATACTTTTAATCTCTCTATTTCTCTTTCTCACACATATGTACATACATACATACATACATATATATGCACAAATATAGAAACTCTCTTAACGCGTGTGTTTGTGACAGTTAAAATGGGCGGGAAAAATATCCCTACCATTCTCATTGTGTGATCACCGTTTTATCGAATTTATTTTAGACACGTGACATATTTGTTTAATTTATTCATTTGGAGATTTTCTTTTTTTTTTCTTTCTTTCTTTTTTAATTCTGTTGATGGGCGGCCGAATGGAGATTTTTCTTTTTTAATGGTCGAACATTTTGGTTGCTGTTGTTGTTGTTGTTGTTGCTGTTGTTGATCGATGTTTTTGGCGTGAAGGAAAGAATTAAAATGTGTGTGTGTGTGTGTATTACTTTATATTATTTTTTTTTTGTGGGTGAAAAAGTTTGTGTATTTCAATAGACTGCGTTTGGTGACACCTGCCTAACTGCGATAGCAAAACCCACTAACAGCTGTTTCAGCAGACCCTTCCACCGGTGAGTTTTTATTTCCCCTCTTGTTTTTTTCAATGTTTCACAGATAACTGAAATTATTTATTATTCATAATCCTGAAGTAAATTACTTTAACTTCATTTTTTTTCCTCTTTTTTTATTTTCATATTACAAAAAATATTTCAAATATTGTTTGATAAATTGGCTATTGAATATATCGTTGTTTTTTTTTTTTTATATTAATTTAAATTTATTCTCAAATAAAATGTATTTCTCATTAACATTAATTAGCCAATAATATGAATTTTTGTTCAAACCCGAATTAAAGATAATTATAAAATCTCTTTTCTTCAATATTTCATTATAAATAAAATTCGTGCGTAGTACAATCAATTTACTGTACTTATAACACATTAACATAAATAATTTTGTTTTTTTTTTTCTCTTTCTTCTTTCGTCGAAACGATTGCGATTGGTCAATTTTTATGGTCGGGGTCTGGCACGTGCCAAGATTTCACGATTGATCAAGGACAACTGCGGACTCATTTGCACGATTTTTTAAAACGTCTCGAATAAAAATTGTTCTTTGATAGTAAAACCAAAAAATATATATATAGAAAAAATAAAATAAAATTAAACTAGAACCTATATATATATATAAATCTGGATGATTCGAATTCAATTCGAATTCATGAAAGTGAAATATATATCGTTGAATATAAATCGTTTAACTAGCTAAAAAAAAAAAAACGACGTTTTATTTATTCTATACTTCGTACGATTAGAAATGAGTGTCAAGGATTCTCAGTTACGTGTTGACAAATTTCAAAGTCGACTCGTGTACTACAATCGAAAGAGAGGACATACAACACGCGTTGCTCCTTTGAATTGAGTTTTATAAAGAGAAAGGGTGAAGGGGGCAGGTGGGGGGAGTAGGGGTAGGGGTAAAGAGAGAAAAAGAATACGAGAGTGAGTGAGAGAGAGAGAGAGAGAGAGAGAGAGAGAGAGAGAGAGAGAGAAAGAGATAGAAAGCGTTGTTGGGTGGAATGACGAAGTTTGGGGGAAGACGAGGAGGAAATGAGGGGCAGGAGGGGGTGGGTGAAGACGAGAGGAAGGAAAGGTGATAGAGGAGGAAAAGGGGGAGGGTACAACGAGAGGAAGAATTCTTTATTGCCACGTCGGAAGCCTTTATGACATCCTTTTATCGCTAACTTTGTGGACCCGTTCTTCTTTTGTCCGTTCTTACGTAAAGCCAGGATATCGATCAGGAGTTTGTCGAAATGTCTTGACCTTCCTTAATTTATTTTCCAGTTTTATAGACTTTTTTTTT
>NW_014571436.1:2594-3680 GCF_001313835.1 Polistes canadensis
TTACTTACAAATTTGTATAAGCATATATCCCATCCGTATTTAAGTTATATTTTTGTATACGTCTTCGTAATTGTTTCCTTTTTTTTTTTTTTTTTGTTTTTTTTCATTTACTCGCGCGTTTTAGCAAAATTTAAAATATTATCGTAATAAAAATTGACAGCGTTTTAACATAGGAGATTTCTTTTCTATCTTCATATTCCACAGATCGAATCGTTAAATATTTATTTTCTTAAATATAATTTTTTTTTTTTTTTTCTAAGTAAACTATCAAGCAATGTTGAAATATTACACAGGACCAATTCTATTCATGTTTAGTTATCAATTCGAAAGCATATGAAAATTAATAAAAAAAAAATAAAACGGAATCAATTTCAATTTTGAATTAAAAAAAAATAAGAATAGTAATTTTTTAATATATCTTAACAATTTTTACGAGAAATTAATCGAATTCAATAAAAATTCGATGATTCAAATGTAACGCGTTAATCGAGAATATTAACAATTGAAACTATCAAATCTAAAACAAGTAATACTACCGTTTACCTGTGAATTGAAAATTTGAGTGTATACATGCATAGATATGTAAATATATGTGTAAGTTTGAGTTAGTGCGTTTAATGGTAAAGGAGTAGCAAAGTGTTAGAGAGAGAGAGAGAGAGAGAGAGAGAGAGAGAGAACGAATTTGAACTCTCATAGCAACGATGAAAATTTATCGTTAAATTAACGGGAATGGCAGGAGGTAGGTAAATCGTAATGAATTGCCGTTTTATTAACACCGACGCCTTCTAGTATAGATAACGATGTGAGTTATGAGTTTTTATATGGGTAACATACTACGGCGGGACTAGGATTTTGATCTCATCATCTTTTTATCTATCTATCTTTCTTTCTTTCTTGCTTTCATTCTCTTCTTTCTTATTTATCTTTTTATATTTTAATACTTTTGTAATATTCTTATTATATATATTTATTTATTATTTATTTATTATTTTTTTTATTTAATATATATTATCTATCTCAATTATAATATTTTATAATTCTTATTACACAATTATATTATTACATTTGTATTATTTATTTCGATTA
>NW_014571437.1:0-1569 GCF_001313835.1 Polistes canadensis
CATTGATTTAAATAGAAAAATATTTAATAAATTTAGTACCTTTACTTAAATGCAAAGAGATTTGATAAATTAAGTGCTTTTAATTATATAAAAAGAGATTTAATTTATTGGGTTTTCTAATTAAAATCAAAAGAGAATTTATAATTTGAGTACTTTCAATCAAATTGAAAGAAATTTCATGAATTGAGTACTTTCATTCAAATAGAAAGAGATTTAATGTGTTGGGTTTTTTTATTTTAATCGAAAGAGATTTGATTAGTTGAGTACTTTCATTCAACTAGAAAGAACTTTGATGAGTTGGGGACTTTTATTCAAATAGAAAAAGATTTAATAAGTTTAGTACTATCTCTTAAAAAGAGATTTGATGTGTTTGTTTTTTTCAATTAAATCGAAAGAGATTTGATGAGTTAAGTATATTCATTCAAATTGAAAGAACTTTGACGAGATAGGAACTTTTATTCAAATGGTAGGAGACTTAAAGAGTTGAGTACTTTTATTTAAATAAAAAAAATTTGATGATTAAAGTACTTTTATTTACAACGAAAAAGATTTATTAAATTAGGTACTTTAATTCTAATAGGGAGAGATTTATTCCATTAAGTACTTTTAATCAAAAGAAACGAGATCTATTATGTCTAATACTTTCAATCAAATAGAAAAATATTTTATGTGTTGAGTACTTTTATTCTAATGAAAAAAGATTTAAAGAGTTTAGTAATTTATTTAAATAGAAAGAACTTTAATGAGATAATTATTCTTATTTAAATAAAAAGAGATTTTAAGAAACTTGTTCATTCATTCAAATAGAAAGAGATTCTTTAAATTGAGTATCTTAATTTATACAGAAAAAGATTCAATAAATTAAGTACTTTTAATTAAATAAAAAACGATTTAAAGAGCTAAAAACTGTTATTTTAATTAAAAGAAACCTTATAAGTCAATGCTTTTATATTAATAAAAATTAATTTGACAAGTTGAGAACTTTTATTCAAAAAATGAGATTTGATAAGTTAAATACTTTCATTTGAAAAAAAAAAGATTTGATGAGTTAATTACTTTCATTCAAATAGAAAAAGATTTAATGTGTTGAGTACTATCATTTGAATGAAAAAAGATTTGATAAGTTAGGTACATTTATTCAAATAACAAAAAGATTTAAAAGTTAAGTACTTTCATTAAGGATCAAAGAGATTTTATTTGTTTAGTACTTTCTTTCAAATAGAAATATTTCTTAGGAGTTTTAGTACTTCCATTAAAATTTAAAATTATTTAAAATTTAATTACACTTATTTAAATAGAAAGAGATTTAGTAAGTTAAGTACCCATATTTAAATGAAAAGAGATTTGATGCGTTAAATACATTTATTTAATTAAATAGATATTTGTAGGGTTAGTACATTTTTAATGAGAAAGTGATTTTATAAGCAGAGTACTTTTCTTTAAATGAAAAATTACTTAATAAGTTAAGAACTTTTATTTAAATAGAAAAAGATTTTATGAGTTAGGTACTTTCAATTAAATAAAAAAAGTTTAGTAAATAAGTTACCTATACTTAAATGGAAAGAGATT
>NW_014571437.1:2736-3947 GCF_001313835.1 Polistes canadensis
ATTAAGTACTTTTATTTAAATACAAATAGAAATGATGTGTTAATTACATCGATTTATATTGAACAGGATTTGATTAGTTGTGTACTTTCATTCAAATGAATGGAGATTTGTTGAAATGGGTACCTTCATTTGAATGGAAAGAGACTTGATAAGTTTAGTACTTTTATTCAAATTGAAAGATGTGTGATGAATTGAGTACTTTCAGTCAAATAAAAAAAGATTTGATAGGTTTAGAACTTTCGTTTAAATTAAAAGAGATTTGTTGTGTAAAGAACTTTCAATCAACAAGAAAAAGTTTTGATGAGGTAAGTACTTTATTTGAAATGGAGATAAATTCAATAAGTTAAGAAGTTTTTTTCAAATGTAAATAGATTTGATATGTTAAGTACTTTTATTTAAATAGAAAGAGATTTCATGTGTTTATTAATATCACTGATGTATAAAAAGTTCTAATTAGTTAGGTACAATTTTTTAAATAGAAAAAAATTTAATAAGTTAGGTACATTCATATAAAAGAAGAAAGAGAAAAAATAAGTTAAGTACTGTCATTTACAAAGAAAATGATTTGATAAATTTAGTACTGTTATTTAAATACAAAGAGATTAGATATGTTAAGTACTTTTATTTAAATAGAAAGCAATTTGATGAGTAAAGTACTTATTTTAAAAAGAAAAAGATTTAATAAATTGAGTCCTGTTATTTAAAAAAAAGAGACTAAATGAAATACGTACTTTTATTCAAATAGAAAGATTCTGTTAAGTTATGTACTTTCATTCAAATAGAATGAGATTTTGAAAGTTGTGTACTTTCAGTCAATTAAAAAGTGATTTAATGAGTTGAGTACTTTCAGTCAAATAGAAAGTGATTTATGGCTAAAGTACTTTTATTCAAATAAGAAAAAATTTATTGAAATAAGTACTTTCATTTAAATAAAAAGATATAGGATGTTATGAAAACTTTCATTTAAATAGAACTGTATTTGATAAGTTAAATACCTTTATTTATATGAAAAGTTACTTGATGAATCAGGAACTTTTATTCAAATAGTATAATTTTTAATAAGTAAAGTGCTTTTATTTTAATAAAGAGAGATTTAATAAGTTATGAACTTTCATTTAAATAGAATGAGTTTGGGTGCATGACGTTCCAACCCTGACGCAYCCTAAAGCAACCCTGACGTTCCCACCCTGACGCATCCCTAAAGCAACCCT
>NW_014571438.1:0-3312 GCF_001313835.1 Polistes canadensis
ATAAGTTTAGTACTCTTATTCTAATGAAAAAATAATTTATTAGTTAAGTACTTACATTGAAACAGAAAATGATTTAATGAGTTAAGTACTTTCAGTAAAATGGAAAGAGATTTAATGAATTAAGTACTTTTTATCAGATAAAAAGAGATTTGATGAGTTAGATACTTTTAGTTAAAAGGAAAGAAGTGTAATTTGTTGGGAACTTTCATTCAAACGAAAAGAGATTTAACTAGTTTGGTACTTTTATTCAAATTGAAAAAGATTTAATAAATTTAGTACTTTTTTTTAAATGCCAAGAAATTTAATGAATGGAGTACTTTTATTCAAAAAAAGGAATTTTGATAAGGAAAGTCCTTGCAAACAAAGTAAGAAACATTTAATAAGTCGTGTACTTTTATTTAAATGGAAAGAGATTTATTAAGATGAGTACTTTAATTAAAATGGAAAGAGATTTTATATGTTTAGTACTTTTGTTGAAGCGACCGATGCCTTAATCGGTACTCCAGTAGATTGTAGGGAATTGAAAAATGCCCTCACAGGTGCTATCGAGATTGTTTATTAATAGGAAGGACGATAGAAAAATAAAACACAATAACAAATATATTAAAACTTAGTCAGTACTAAGAAGTACGCTATATTTAACTCGTCAGGGAAAAGCCTTTCAGCACAAAAACCTTCGTTGAAACGATGACAAAGAATCCGTACAAATCAGGATAATTATTGCCACGTGCAGAACCGCCTTTGTTCCTTTGTCGCTGGCCGAAGTTAAATGATGTAGTATTGCGCAATGAAAATAGTTCTCTTTGAAGTAGTTCTCGCAAGTCGCAGCTTTTCTACGTTAGATGAATCTCGAACGATGAATCACGAGTAATGATAGGCGCAAGAACGTACTGGGATTTAGACAAAAAAGCGATGCAATGCTAAACCAATCATAGATAAGCCCAAAGATAACACGGTTGTCGATGCATGTGATTAGCGTAATAAGTGTAATAAGAAAACGCGAGCTAGAAGAAAAAAGAAGCCCTTGCAAACAACTTAACGCAACCGTAGTTACCAACAAAAACAACGACACTGCTTTGTCGCACTTATATCACGCCTTAGCAGGGCCGTACACTCCCCAGCGCTCCGCCCTACTCACTCGTTGCGTAGGATACGCAATAACTTTTATTAAAATAGAAAAAGATTTGATGAGTTTAGTACTTGCATTCAAATAGAAAAAAAATTGATGAGTTTAATACTTTTGTTAAAATAGAATAAATTTTAAAGAATTAAGTACTTTAATTTAAATAGAAAAAGATTTGCTTGCTATATAGTTTTATTGAAATACAAAGAGTTTTGATGATTTAGGTACTTTTATTCAAATGAAAAAAGGTTTTATAAATTAGGTACCTTCAATCAAATAAAAAGAGATTTAAAGTGTTAAGTACTTTCGTTTAAATCGAAAAAGATTAGACTTGTTAGGTTCTTTCATTTAAATAGTAAGAGAAATATTTAGTTGAGCAATGTCAATCAAATAAAAAGAGATTAATTATATTAAGTACTCTCGTTCAAATGAAAGGAAATTTGATATGTTAAGTGCTTTCATACAAATAGAAAGAGGTTTGATAAGACGTGTACTTTCATTCAAATAAAAAGGGATTTGATGAGGTAATTACCTAAATTTAAATAAAATGAGAATTGATAAGCTTAGTATTTTTATTTGAAAAGAAAAAGATATAAAGAGTTACGTACTTATATTCAAACAGAAAAAGATTTGATAAGTTGATTTTTTTGGTTAAAATAAAAAAAGATTTATTGAATTAAGTACTTTTAATCAAATAAAAAGAGATTTGATCTATTGGGTACTTCTGATCAAATGGAAAGAAATTTAATAAATTATGACCTTGATTTAAATGAAAAAGATTTAATATGCTTAGTACATTTAATTAAATACAAAGAGATTAATTAAATTAAGTGCTTTCATTCAACTGGAGAGAGATTAATTAGTTCAGTTCTTTTATATAGATATAAAGAGATTTGATGAGTTTAGTACTTTTATTTAAATAGAAAGAGATTAATTAGTTCAGTTCTTTTATATAGATATAAAGAGATTTGATRAGTTTAGTACTTTTATTTAAATGAAAAGAGATTCTATAAGTTAAATACTTTCATTTGAATAGAAAAAGATTTGATGAGTTAATTAGTTTTATTCAAATAGCAAGAGATTTGATGTGTTGAGTACTATCATTTAATTAAAAAAAGATTCGATGTTTTAAGTACTTTTAATAAAATAGAAAAAGATTTGATGAGTTAAGTACTTTCATTTAGGATCAAAAAGATTTGTTTTGTTTAGAACTTTCTTTTAAATAGAAATATGTTTTATGAGTTTAGTACCTCCATTCAAATTTAAAATTATCAAATAATTTAAGTACCCTCGTTTAAATAGAAAGAGATTTGATGAGTTATATACTATCAATTATGTACATCATAGTGAGAGATTTAAAAAGTTGAGTACTTTCATTTAAATAGAAAAAGATCTAGTAAGTTAGGAACCTATACTTAAATGAAAAATGGTTTGATGCGTTAAGTACATTTATTTAAATAAATAGATATTTGTAGGTTTAGTACTTTTTTCAATTAGAAAGAGATTAAATGATTTGGGTAATTTTATTTAAAATAAAAAGATTTGATTTGTACGGTTCTTTTATTAAAAAAAAGAGAGATTTGATGAGTTTAGTACTGTCGTTCCAATAGAAAGCGATTTTATGAGGTAAGTACTTTAATTCAAATATAAAAAGATTTGATGAGTTAGTACTTTCATTAAAATAATAAGAGATTTAATTAGTTAAGTTATTTCAATCAAACGAAATAAGAATTATATAGTATAGTAGTTCTATTTAAACAGAAAGAAATTTGTATAAGTTCCGTACTTTCATTTAAAGTGATGAAGATTTGATTTGTTAGGTTCTTGCATTAATATAGAAAAAAATTATATGATATGAGTACTTTTATTCAAGTAGAGATAGATTTGATTAGTTGATAACTTTCATTTAATTGAAAAGAGATTTAATAAGATTAGTAGTTTCATTTAAATATAAAGAGATTTATTGAATTGAGTACTTCTATTAAAATAGAATGAGATCAAAATAGTAGATTACTTTCATTTAGATAGAAAATGATTTAATGAATAAGTTACTATCAATCCAATAAAAAAAGATTATAATAACCATATAATTTTATTTAAATAAAAAGAGATTTAAAGAGTTAATATCTAAATTTATATAAAAAAAAGATTTAGAATGTAGATTACTTATATTTAAATAGAAAGAGATT
>NW_014571439.1:0-4046 GCF_001313835.1 Polistes canadensis
CTTTTGTTTCGCCACTAGGGGCGTGACGGTAAGAGTGCCGGAGGCGCCAAGCTTTGGCGTGACGGCCACAATACTCCCCCTCAAGTCTCTTGAGATGGTAAATTGAAAGGGACTTTCTTCCTTCAGTATGTTTTGGTTGGTATGTTCGTTGTTGCAGTCCAATGGTGTTCAGGTATTTGATTGATTACTGTAGGTTGAGCGTCGTTTTCTGCGTCCGTTTTTGATAAATAAGCAGGTTTTAATCTGTCGATGTTAATGTCCTTAAGCGTACCATTTATGTCTAGTTCAAAAATTGTATCCGATTTTCTTTTTGTAATTTTGTATGGTCCTCGATAAGGTTGTTCTAGCGGTGCTTTAACATGATCTGATCTGATAAATACATGACTGCAAGTATGGAGGTTTTTCGGAATAAATATCCTTGATTTTATATGGTGAGCTGTTGGTGTCGRTCTCAATCCTCTCATGTATTCACGATGCTTTTCTACAAAGATCTGTGGATTAGCTACAGAGTCATTGTTAATGAAGAATTCACCTGGAATGCGTAAGGTAGTTCCATATAGCATTTCAGCTGGTGAGGCTTGTAGATCTTCCTTGTAGCTGGTACGAAGCCCAAGTAATACTGTGGAAAGTATTTCTGTCCAAGGTTTTGGTGAACACATTAATGCAGATTTAAGCGTGCGATGCCATCGTTCGATCATACCATTTGATTGTGGGTGGTAAGGTGTTGTGCATTGTCTATCACAACTAATGAATCTAGTGAAGGCCTGAAACAAGGATGACTCGAATTGTGAACCTTGATCAGTTGTTATTGTCGTAGGCATGCCATAGTGTGCGATCCAGTGATCGAAGAGTGAAGTAATGATGGTATCCGCTGTAATATCTTTTTATTGAACTGCAATGGGCCATCTGGAGAAACGGTCAATAATGGTCAAACAGTATTTGTAATTATTGTGTTCAGGTAGTACTATTACGTCTAAATGAATATGTTTGAATCGATCATCCGGTATGTTGATGTGTTGAGGTGGAATGTGTGTATGTCGTTGCACTTTGGACAGTTGGCACGGTATGCATTCATTTGACCAAGTATTYGTATCTTTGTTGATGCTTGGCCATACAAACTTCTGCCGTAGTTGTCGTGAAGTTGTTTTTTTGCTTGGATGCGAAAGTCCATGAATAATGTTAAAAGCAGTTTTACGGAGAGTAGCAGGAAGATAAGGTCGGATGATTCCTGTAGAAACGTCACAGTAAATACCAGTGTTGTCAAGTTTGAGTTTATTCAACTGTAAAGAAGTAGTGTTGTTTCTGAGTATTTCTGTAAGTTCAGTGTCGTCTTGTTGGTGTTGTTGAATTGTTTGATAGTCTAATGTCGTGGGTATGTCGATTGTGTTAATTCTTGAAAGAGTGTCAGCTGCTATGTTTTCCTCACCCTTTACGTAGACTATGTCCGTTGTAAACTGTGAGATGTAGTCTAGTTGTCTTAGTTGTCATTCAGATGCCTTTCCTAGTTTCTGTGAGAATGCGTAAGTTAGCGGTCTGTGATCTGTTCGTATTGTAAACTGTCGTCCTTCTAAGAGGTGTTTGAAATGTTTGATACTAGCAAAAATGGCAAGAAGTTCTCTGTCGTAAGTGCTGTATCTTTTTTCAGTATCTGTCAGTTTCCGTGAGAAAAACCCAATTGGTCTCCATTGGTTATCATGTTCTAGCTGTTCAAGCATTGAGCCGATTGCTGTGGTTGAAGCGTCTGTCGTGAGTCGTAATTTTGCGGTTGGAATTGGATAATTGCTAAGAGCTACAGAGGAAAGTGCTTTTTTGCAATCATAGAAGGATTGTTTTGAGATTTCAGTCCAGGAGATAGGAGTTTTGTCTTTTCTTTTGAAATTTTTAAGATAGGCTGTAAGAGGAAGTTGCAACTGTGCTGCGTTCTTGATGCAAGGACGATAGTAGTTGAACATGCCAAGAAATTTCCAAAGTTCCAAGACTGTTGCAGGAAGTGGAAATTGGTCAATGGCTTTGACTCTGTCAGGATTTGGATGATATCCTTCACCGCTGATTTGATAGCCAAGAAAAGGTACTTGTTCCTGTCCAAAAATGCATTTGTTGACGTTGATTGACAGTTTGTGATCAGATAGTTTCTGGAAGACCTGTTGTAAATGGTYAGTGTGTTGTTGGTGGTTTTCAGACATGACCAGAATGTCATCAATATAAATGAATATAAAGTCCAATTCCCTGAATATGTAGTCAATGTATCTTTGAAAGGTTTGAGTAGCGTTTTTTAATCCAAATGGCATTCCAACGTACTCGTATAATTCCCAAGGTGTTGTAATGGCTGTTTTTTGTATGCTGTTCTCATTGACTGGTACCTGGTGGTAAGCTCTTGTTAAATCGATGGTTGAAAAGAMTTTTTTGCCRTGGATATTTAAGAATAAGTTTTGAATTAGAGGTGGTGAGTATTTGTCTGGTACTGTAATATTGTTTAGTTTGCGATAATCACCACATAATCTGTATGTATTGTCTTTCTTTTTAGTCAGATGTATTGGACTTGCCCATGGGCTGCTGGATGGCCGTATCACTCCGTTGTCCAGGAGTCGGCGTATCTCAGCTCTAGCTGCAGTTGCCTTTTCCCCAAAGAGTTTACGTGGACGTTCAGTAACAGGTGGTCCTACAGTGACGATGATGTGACTGAACGCACTCTTTGCGTCTGGCAAAAAGAAATTGGGTTTGGTGATATCTATGTACTGTGATAGCAAACCTGCAAATGGCATGTCGTGGCTCACTGTTGATATGCTATGTATTGTCGTCTCAGTGGCTGTGCCTGGGATTGAGAGCATGGTGTTTCTGTCTATTAACTTTCCGTGTCGCATATCTATTAATAGGCCATAGTGTGCTAAAAAGTCCGCACCAAGTATGGCTGTGGTTACCTCAGCGATGATGAAAGTCCATTTGAAAGGACGTTTTAGACCTAATTCAAGAGTAATAAATTTGGTACCATATGTTTTAATGTTCGAACCATTTGCAGTGTATAAGCTTAGATTTTGTGCTGTCAGTTTTTCTTTGCAAAGCCTCCGAGGCAAAATGGTGACCATGGAACCTGTGTCGACCAGATATTTTTCGTGGGTGCGTCTGTCGTAGACGTGGAGACGGGTTTCTGTCTTTTGTGAAGATGTGGTGCTGCCCTGGTCCGCCTGTACCGCGGACAGCACCTCTAGTTCTCCTGCTTGTCTTTCATTTGTGAGAAGCTACATGGCAGTAAACAGTGTTGTGCATCTATGCCGAACCTGCGATGATAATAGCAGATTCCCTTGTCTCTAGAGTGTGTTCGGCTGAGAGGAAGTTGTCCATGGCGCACCGTACGTCCGCGACTGCGCCTTTCGCCACCGTGTCCCCCGTGGGAAACATCACCTGTATTACCGCGTCTGCGGTCCTCGCCCAAGGCATTAAGTTTCAGCAGTATCTCTTTGACCTGTTCATCAAGGGCGCCCAACCGTTGTTCGGTCACCTGTTGCCCCCGCGCCTCTGAAGTAGTGTTCCGGTGCGAAACCGTCATTGTATACGTTTCCCCACAGCTTTCCAATATGGCGTCCGCCATCTCGGCCAATTTATCCAACGTGGTTTCAATGCAGCCGACCAGATGAGTGCGGATATTCATGGGCATGCCCTGAAGAAACCGGGTTCGAAGAACATCTTCGTGAACCAAGTTACCTACCAAATTGCGCATCTCCCGTAGGAATTGCGATGGTTGTTTATCGCCCATTTGTAGTTCATTTAGAAATCTTAAAATTTGTTTCTGTTTTGAGTCTGTTAGTCTTGTAACTGGTGGTGAGCGAATCAAGTCGAACGACATGGCTTTGTAGATTTTTTTTCTTTGATAGTGTCCTCTTTTTATACTAAGAATGCGCGTGGTTGCACGCGGCCTTGAAGATTTTGGATCACGTAAGTTGGCACGTGGCTCAATAATCCTTTTTGATCACGTCGGGGTCACCAATTGTAGCGTGTTCAATTATATTAGGAAATCACTAATTCACTAGGGAAAAATATTATATAAATAT
>NW_014571440.1:0-1346 GCF_001313835.1 Polistes canadensis
AATTTCTTAATTTTTTTTTTCAATTATTACTAATTTACAATTTCAAAACGAACCCTAGAAATATCTCGAATTAAAAATAGTCTATTCCTAAAACTTTTAAAAATAACGCTCATCAATATGAAAGCCCATTTAAATAAAAGTTTTGAGTTTAAGATAAATTTGAAAGCTCAATATACGATTCTGTTATGTCATTCTTAATAAAAGTATCCTGTAATAATAAATACGAAGATTCAATGTTTAAGAAACAATCATTATATCTCTTATGTATTTACCTACAAAATTTCTAAAAATCTTCATAAAATTAAAAGATTATTATGTAAATAAAGCACCAATTTTTAAAAATGTTTCAGTTAATAATTAACGAAATTAATTAATGAGTAATTTCGAATTTTACTGAATATATTTTTAAAAAATTAGAGGATGATTTATTTTTTATTTGAAGAAATTTGGTAGAATACAGTTTACCATAAGAATCGCAATAATAAAAACAATTTTTAAATTAAATCCTGTCTAACTTTTGTTCTTAGCAAAGCCAATTATTTTTCATTTCTAATTCAATATTTTTAGGGTTTTCAGAAATAAATCTGATGACATAATTGAAAAATAGATAAATTGAAAAATCTCTGCTTTAAAAAATTTTAAAAGCAAGTATTTTTGCTACTAAAATGAGATAAGGATTAAGAGAGGAGTGGGGAGGGACGGATATTTCGCTACAATAATAAAATTTTCTCGATAAAATAATAAGCCTGATGTTTATCAACAGTTTCGATTCAAGCTGGTAGTTACTTATTTGCGTTTGTCTGTCGTCCCTTTAACGGTGACACTTGTTTATAAATTTTTGATATTGTTATATTTAGAAACGTTCTTTTACAATCCGTCCGTATCGTTATAAGTATTTCTTCATTACCATGATTACAATTTCTGTCAATTATAAGACCAAAACAGATTTTCCTGATAGGTCAGTCCGTAAATAAATATAAATAAAAATTTATGTTTTTATTAGAGAAAGAAAATTGTTATTTATTTCATTATTTTTCTGTTAATAACAATCACCATTTTTCGTATTCCTCTTAAAGACGTTTAATTTGAATAACAACTTTATATGTATCCGATATAAACATAATTTTCTAAACTTATAATATTAAAAACGTAAACAATAAACTTTCTTCATAACGTACAGGATAGCAGTTTTCAAAGAAAGACACTTTTTTTTTCATACTGTTTATTTTTACCCTTACTTACGTATTGTATTCAGCAGAGATTATTTGCACTTATATATTTTATGACACTATTTTATTTGTTTTTAATACTTTTTGTACTTGTTGGAAATGTCATCATGTAGGATA
>NW_014571441.1:0-3852 GCF_001313835.1 Polistes canadensis
TAAATATATTTAAACATTTTTAGCGACGGTTAAAATGTGCTGCTAGAATCTAACAGATTAAATGTCAGGTTTACTATAATCGAGTTTCGTTAAAAAAAATTGAGTTCTTCACGTTAAGTAACCAAAAAACGTTGCAATAAAATGGTTTTTTTCCTTTTTATGAACTGCAGTTGTTGAATAATAAATGTTATTTGCTGGATTTTAATCCACGTAACCCTTTTTATTTGTTAGTATACGCTTGAAAATTTGAAAGAAAGAGATTTACAGCTTTTGTTTTATAGCATTTCTTTATGTATCTGATAGTTTTGAACTACCGTTTAATTCAGAAAGTAGCAAAAATTTCTTTCTAATTATATATTAAACATTTTTAGCGACGGTTGAAATGTGCTACTAGAAACAAAACAGAATATATGTCCAGTTTACTGCAATCATGTTTCGTTGAAAAAGAATTGAATTCTTCACGTTAAGTAACTAAAAAGTGTAGTAAATAAATAATTTTTTTCCTTTTTATAAACTGCAGTTGTTGAATTATAAATTTTATTTGCTGGTATTTTATTGTACGTAACACTTTTTATTTGTAAGTATACGCTTTAAATATGAAAGAAAACGTTTTACAGCTTTTTTTATATAGCATTTCTTTATTTATCTGATAGTTTGGAACTAAGGTTTAATTCCGAAAGTAGCAAAATTTTCTTTCTAATTATATATTTAACATTTTTAGCGACGGATGAAATGTGCTACTAGAAACAAAACAGATTATATTTCAAGTTTACTGTATTCGTGTTTCATGGAAAAAGAGTTGTATTCTTCACGTTAAGTAACTAAAAAATGTAGTAATAATATGATTTTTCGTTTTTCTAAACTGCAGTTGTTGAATTATAAATTTTATTTGCTTTATTTTAATAAACTTAACACTTGTTATTTGTTTGTATACACTTTAAAACTTGAAAGAAAACGGTTTACAGCTTTTTTTATAAAGCATTTCTTTATGTATCTGATAGTTATGATCTACGGTTTAATTGAAAAAGTTGCAAAAGTTTCTTTTTAAATTTATTTAAACATTTTTAGCGACGGTTAAAAATTGCTACTAGAAACAAAACAGATTAAATGTAACGTTTACTACAATCGAGTTTCGTTGAAAAAGAATTGAATTATTCACGTTAAGTATCTAAAAAATGTTGTAATAAAATAATTTTTTTCCTTTTTTTAAACTGCAGCTGTTGAATAATAAATATTATTTGCTGGATTTTATTGAAGGTAACACTTTTTATTCGTTAGTATACGCTTTAAAACTTGAATGAAACCGTTTTAAAGCTTTTTTTATATAGCATTTCTTTATGTATCTGATAGTTTTGATCTACGGTTTAATTCAAAAAGTAGCAAAAATTGATTTTTTAATATATTTAAACATTTTTAGCGACGGGTAAAATGTGCTTCTAGAAACTAAACAGATTAAATGTCAGGTTTACTACAATCGAGTTTCATTGAAAAAGAATTGAATTCTTCACGTTAAGTAACCAAAAAACGTTGTAATCAAATGGTTTTTTTCCATTCTATGAACTGCAGTTGTTGAATAATAAATGTTATTTGCTAGATTTTAATCAACGTAACCCTTTTTATTTGCTAGTATACGCTTGAAAACTTGAAAGAAAGTTTTTTACAGCTTTTGTTTTATAGTATTTCTTTATGTATCTGATAGTTTTGAACTACAGTTTAATTCCGAAAGTAGCAAAAATTTCTCTCTAAATATATATTAAACATTTTAAACGACGGTGAAAATGTGCTACTAGAAACAAAACAGATTATAGGTCAAGTTTACTGCAATCGTGTTTTGTTGAAAAAGAATTGAATTCTTCACGTTAAGTAACTAAAAAGTGTACTAAATAAATAATTTTTTTCCTTTTTATTAACTGCAGTTGTTGAATTATAAATTTTATTTGCTGGTTTTTTATTGTACGTAACACTTTTTATTTGTATGTATACGCTTTAAATATGAAAGAAAACGTTTTACAGCTTTTTTTATATAGCATTTCCTTACGTATTTGCTAGTTATGAACTACGGTTGATTTCAGAAAGTCGCAAAAATTTCTTTCTAAATATATTTAAACATTTTTAGCGACGGTTAAATATTGTTACTAGAAACAATTCAGAATTGATATCAGGTTAATTACAATCGATTTTCGTTGAAAATAAATTGAGTTCTTCACGTGAAGTAACCAATAAATGTTGTACTAAAATGATTTCTTCCTTTTTTTAGACTGCAGTTTTTAAATATAAATGTTATTTGCTGGATTTTATTAGACATAACTCATTTATTTGATAGTATACGCTTTAAAACTTGAAAGAAAACTTTTTATCAGATTTTTTTGTATAGCATTTCTTTATGTATCTAATAGTTTTAAAATACAGTTTAATTCAGAAAGTAGCATAAATTTCATTCTAAATATATATTAACATATTTAGCAACGGTTAAAGTTTTCTACTAGAAACAATTCAGAATTGATATCAGGTTTATTACAATCGATTTTCGTTAATAATAAATTGAGTTCTTCACGTAAAGTAACCAAAAAATGTTGTAATAAAATAATTTTTTTCCTTTTTTTAAACTGCACTTGTTGAATAATAAATGTTATTGGCTGGATTTTATTGAACGTAACACTTTTTATTTCTTTTTATACGCTTTAAAACTTGAATGAAACCGTTTAACAGCTTTTTTTATATAGCATTTCTTTATGTATCTGATAGTTTTGATCTACGGTTTAATTCAAAAAGTAGCAAAAGTTTCTTTCTGAATATATTACAACATTTTTGGCGAAGGTAAAAATGTAGTACTAGAAAAAAAACAGAATAAATGTCCTGTTTACTACAATCGAGTTTCGTTAAAAATGCATTGAATTCTACACGTGTAGGAACCAAAAAAAGTTAAAATAAAATGTTTTTTTCACTTTTCTGAGACTGCAGTTGAAAAATGTAAATGATATTTGCTAGATTCTATTTGTAATAAAACTTTTTATTTGTAAGTATACGCTTTAAAGCAAGACACAAAAAGTTTTATAGCTTTTGTAACATAGTTCTTCTGTAGATATCTGATAGATTTTAACAATTATTTAGTCTAGAAAGAAGCGAAAATTTTTTTTAAATATATTGAAATATTTTTAGCGACGGTAAAATGTGCTATTGGAAACAAAAAAGAATAGATGTCAGGTTGACTACAATCAAGTTTCTTCGAAAAATACTTAAAGTTTGCACGTATAGTAACCAAAAAAAGTAGTAATAAATGGATTTTTTCTCTTTTATTTGACTGTAGTATACCAAATATAAATAATGTTTGCCAAATTCTTTTGGACCTAAGATTTTTACTTGTAAGTATACGCTTTAAAGCTGGACAGGAAAAATTATATAGCTTTTGGTAAACAGAACTTTTTTATATTTTTTATAATTTTTAACTACGATTTATTCTAGACAGTAGCGAAAATTTCTTTTTGTATATATAAAAAATTTTTAAGCAAACGTAGAAATGTGCTATTAGAGACAAGACAGAATAGATGTTAGGTTGAATACAATCGAATTTTGTCGAAAAAGAATTGAATTCTTCACGTAAAGTAACCAAAAAATGTTGTTATAAAATGCTTTTTTTCCTATTTTTGAACTGCAGTTGTTGAATAATAAATGTTATTTGCTGGATTTTATTGTACGTAATTCTTTTTATTCGTTAGTATACGCTTTAAAACTTGAATGAAACCGTTTTACAGCTTTTTTTTTATAGCATTTCTTTATCTATCTGATAGTTTTAAACTACGGTTTTATATAAAAAGTAGCAAAAATTTCTTTCTAAATATATTTAAACATTTT
>NW_014571442.1:0-3768 GCF_001313835.1 Polistes canadensis
AACCCTAACGTTCCAACCCTTATGCATCCCTAAAGCTACCTTGACATTCTAACCCTGACGCATCCCACATGCATCCACGACTTTTAAACCTTAATGCAACCCTGACGTTTTATCCCTGACGCACCCGTAAAGCAACCCTGACGTTTTAACCCTGACGAAAACCCAAAGCCATCCCGACGTTCCAGCCTTGACGCATCTTAAAAGCCACCCCGACGTTCTAACTCTGACGAATCCGTAGTGCAACGTGGACGTTCTGACCCTGACGCATCCCTAAAGCAACTCTGACGTTCAATCTTTCACGCATCCCTAATGCAACTGCGACGTTCCCACCTTTTAACAACCTTGACCTTCCCATCCTGACGCATTCCGAAAGCAACCCCGACGTTCCAACCCTGAAGCATCCTTAAAGCAACCCCTACGTTCCTACCCTAACGCATCCCTAAAACAACCCCGACGTTCAAACCCTAACGCATCCTTAAAAAAACCTTGACGTTTGAWCCTTTACGCATCCCTAAAGCAACCTTGAAGTTCCAACCCTAAGCAACCCCGACGATCTGACCCTGACATATCCCTAAAGAACCCGGGTTTTCTAACCCTGACGCATCATTAATGCAAACCCTGACGTTCCAACCCTGACGTATCCTTAAAGCCACCTCGACGTTCCAGCGCTGACGCATTCTAAAAGCCGCACCGACATTTCTACCCTGTCGCATTCTCAAAGACTCCCTGTCGTTTCAACCCTGTCATATCCCAAAAGCAACCCTGACGTTCCAACCCTGACGCATTATCAAAGAAACCTCGACGGTTCAAGCCTGACGCATCCCTAAAGAACCCTGACTTTTTAACCATGACTTATCATTAAAGCAACCTCGACGTTCAAACCCTGACGCACCCCCAAAGCCACCCCGACGTTCCAGCTCTGACGAATCCTAAAAGCCACCTATACGTTCTAACCCTGACGCATCCGTAAAGCAACCTTGACGTTCCAACCCTGACGCATCCCCAAAGCAACCTCGACGTTCCAAACCTGACGCATCCCAAAAACAAMCCTGACTTACCAACCCTGACGCATACCAAAAGCATCCCGGACGTTCAAACCCTGACGCATATTTAAAGCAACACCGACACTCCAACCCTACCGCATATCTAAAGCAACTTCGCCGTTTTAATCATGTCGAATCCCTAAAGCAACCCTGCCGTTCCAACCCTGACGCATCCTGAAAGCAACCCCGACGTTCCAAACCTGACGCATCCATAAAGCAACCTCGAAATTCCTACCGTGACGCAGTCCCGAAGCATCCCTAACGTTCAAACCCTGTCGCATCCCCAAAGCGATCCTGACGTTCCAGCCCTGACGCATCCCTAAAGCAACCCCGACGTTCCAAGCCTGTCTCATCCCCAAAGAAACCCTTACTTTCCAACCCTGACGCAGGCCTAAAGCAGCCCCGACGTTAAACCCTTAACGATTCCCCAAAGAAACCCCGACGTTCCCACCCTTACGCATCCTAAAAGCTACCTTATCGTTCCAAGCCTGACGCATCCCCAAAGAAACCCTGACTCTCCAAACCTGACGCATCCTTAATGCAACTCCGACGTTTAAACCATAACGCATCCCCAAAGCAACCCTGACGTTCCCACCGTTACGCATCCTTAAAGCAACCCCGACGTTCCAACCCTTACGCATCCTTAAAGCAACCCCAACGTTCCAACCCTTATGCATTCCCAAAGCAACCCTGACGTTCCAATCCTAACGCATCCCCAAAGAAACCTTGACGCTCCAACCCTAACGCATACCTAAAGCAACCCCGACGATCCAACCCTTGCGCATATCTAAAGCAACACTAACGTTCCAATCCTGACGCATCCTGAAAGCAACCTCAACGATCAAACCCTGACGCATCCCCAAAGCAACGCCGACGTTCTAACCCGGACGCATCCCTAAATCAGCCCCGACGTTCCACCCTGACGCATCTAAAATGCAACTTCGTCGTTCCAACTCTAAAGAAACCCTGACTCTYCAAACCTGACGCATCCTCAATGCAACTCCGACGTTCAAACCCTAACGCATCCCCAAAGAAACCTTGACGTTRGAACCCTTACGCATCCCTAAAGCAACCTTGAAGTTCCAACCCTAAAGCAACCCCGACGATCTAACCCTGAAACATCCCTAAAGAACCCCGACTTTCTAACCTTGACGCATCATTAATGCCAACCCTGACGTTCAAACTCTGACGTATCCTTAGAGCCACCTCGACGTTCCAGCCCTGACGCATCCCTAAAGCAACTCTGACGTTCAATCTTTCACGCATCCCTAATGCAACTGCGACGTTCTCACCCTTAAACAACCCCGACGTTCYCACCCTGACGCATCCTTAAAGCAACCCTGACGTTCCAACCCTTACGCATCTCTAAAACAACACAGACGATTCTGCCATGACGCCCCTTTTGAAGAAATGCCTACGTTTCAACTCTGACGCATCCTCAAAGCTACCCCTACGTTCAAACCCTGACGCTTTCTCAAACCAACCYCGACGTTCCTACCCTGACGCATTTCTAAAGCAACCTCGACTTTGTAACCCTGACGCATCCCTAAAGCAACCMCAACGTTCTAAACCTTACGCATCCCTAAAGGAACTTCGACGTTCCAGCCCTGACGCATCGCTAAATCAAAACCGACGTTCAAACCCTGACGCATCTCAAAAGCAACCCCGACGTTCCAACCCTGGCGCATATCTAAAGCAACACTAACGTTCCAATTTTGACGCATCCCGAAAGCAACYCCAACGACTAACCCTGGCGCATTTCTAAAGCAACACTAACGTTCCAATCATATAGCATCCAGGAAGCAAGCCCGACGTTCAAACCCTGACGCATCGTCAAAGCCACCCCGACGTTCCAGCACTGACGCATACTAAAAGCTACCTCGACGTTCTAACCCTGACGCATCCGTATAGCAACCAGGACGTTCCTATTTTGACGCATCTTAAAAGCCACCTTGACGTTCCAACCCTAACGCAACACTAAAGCAACCCCGACGGCTTAACGCTGACGAATTCCTAAAGCAAACCTGACATTCCAACACTGACGAATCCTTAAAGCAACCTGGACGTTCCAACCCTGACGCATCTAAAAAGCAACTTCGTCGTTCCAACCCAAAAACAACCCAGACGTACCCACCATGACGCATTCGTAAAGTAACCCTGGCTTTCTAGTCCTGACGCATCCCCAAATCCACCCCGACGTTCCAGCACTGACGCATCCTAAAAGTTACCCTGACGTTCTAACCCTGACGCATCCGTAAATCAGCCCGTACGTTCCTACCCTGACGCATCAGTAGAGCAACCAGGACGTTCCCACCCTTACGCATCCCTAAAGCAACCCTGACGTTCCCACTCTGACGCATCCCTAAAGCAACTGCGACGTTCCAACCCATATGCAAGCCAGACGTTCCAATCCTGACGCATCTGCAAAGCAACCCTGACGTATCAACCCTGACGCATCCCTAAGGCAACCCCGACATTCCCAACCTGACGCATTTTGAAAGTTACCCTAAAGTTCCATCTTGACGCATCCATAAAGAAACCTCGTTGTTATAACCGTGACGCATCCCTAATGTCACCCATACGTACCCACACTGACGCATCCCTAAAGCAGGTTTTACGTTCTAATCCTGACGCATCCAAAAAGCAACCCCAACGCTTAAACCCTTACGATTTCATAAAGCAACTTCGACGTTCCCACCCTGACGCATCCCTAAAGCAACCCTAA